>NC_080092.1:38975930-39188430 GCF_950005125.1 Chionomys nivalis | reverse complement strand
TAAAGAGTGTATTCTCTGTGCTGTGTATAGGTTTGAATTAACTAATGCATAGGAAAAATTAAATTCAGTATAACTTAGTTTATACTTAATGCACTTAAGACTGCTACCTGGCAAACTTGGCTATCTGTAGTAGAGCAGAAAAGCAAGGGAAATGAGGACAGAGAGCATGTGCAGGGACACTTAGACCACCACACCAAACAGTTGTTTTATGGAGGGTTTGCTGTGGTCTGGGCATTGGACAAAACATGTGACCTAGGTCACTCTGTAGTCACGGTCCTGTTTGGTTGCCAGGTTTTACTGCTATAGTTCTACAAGCAATCCATGCCTCATCCAAGACTCAGACTCGGCCCTGGATAGTCACTGTGCTCCACTGCCTTCTGCACATGGGATGCTGTGCAAGCTCTCCAGTGCCCAGAGAACTTGCTTTAATCCCTCTTGAAGCTTTTATTTAGAACAGACTGCAGCAGCCACAGATTCTCCTAGCGCCAGCACAGCAAGCAGGGGTGACACTTCAGGGGTATGCTGCATCAGAGGACAGCTGTCTCTTATGGTTTAATAATAAATTAATAATCTACAGTACATTGCAGCCAAGGCATAGGGAACACATGTACTCAACAGTACATGGAAGCTTCTCGAAAGCTGATCACACCATAGGTCACAAAGTTAAGCCTGAACACACACACACACACACGTCAAGAAAAATTGTAGCATCTTGTCTTATCACTGTCGAATGAAATAACAAGAGAATATTCAGAAATGACACAAAATACTTAGAAACTGAAGAGCACATTTGATCAAAACAACAGATCACTGAAGAACTCATGGAGGAAATTATAAAATTCCTGAGAAACAAAAGAGAGTGGCAATGTGACCTACCAGATCCTTTGGAATCATAAAAAGCAGCCCTGAGAGGAAGTTTTATAGCTAGAAGTGCTCACAATAAGAAAACATAGAAATCTCAAATAAAACCCAAACCAGCAATGCATTTCATGACTCTAGAAAAACATGAAGGCAACCCCAAAGCCACCAGACAGCAAGAAACAATAAAGATAAGGCAGAGAGTGATGAGATGGGGGGGGGGGGCAAAAGAACAATAAATAAAATACATCAAAGAAAGATTCGGTTCTTCATTATAAAGTTAACAAGATTACAACTCCCTAGCCAAGCTGAGCAAGAGAGAACGGGAGGGAGGGAGGAAGAGAAAGCGAGAAAGGGAGGGAAGAAGGGAAGAAGAGAGAGAGAAAAGGAGAGAACAAAAAATAAAATTAGTGGCAAAGGGAGTTGATCCTACAGAGAATGCTATGAAAACATATCCTCAAGAGCCAGAAAATATAGATGAAATGCACATGGCATACCTAAAGCCAGAAGATATAAGTAATTCTAAATAAACTCATAATGAGCAATGCTATTGAAGCAATAATTAAAAGTCTTTCCACAAAGAACAGTCCAGGACCAGATGGACTTCCTGTTGAATTCAGTAAAACGAACAAACACAAACTGACATTTTTTATTTATTTGTTTATCTCTTTATTGTGTGTGCATGTGTGTGCATGTGCATGCATGGGTGCTCATGTATGCACACCGTGGCATAGCTTGTGGAGGTCAGAGGACAACTTGTGGGAGTCAGTTCTCTCTTTCCACCATGTGGGTTTTCAGGACCAAACTTGGGTCATCAGGTTTGGTGGCAGGTACCTTTACCCACTGAGCTGTGTCACCAGGCCCTGGACTCTAGAAAACTTTTAGAATCTAATATCAATATTTCTCAAACTATTCTATAAAACAGAATGGTAGGGGACACTGGTGAGCTCATTCTACGCAACTAGCATTATCCCAATATCAAAATTAGGTGGAGACACAGCAATAAGCTAACGAACAAAAGGGAACTACAGACCAACTTCCGTGATGGACAATAAATAGAGAACATTTCAAGACAACACTTGCAAACAAAAGTGAAACACACACTGGGAAGATCAAACGGCATGATCAAGTCGGTTTCATCCCAAAAATGCAAAGTTGCTTCACCATTCACAGATCAATAAATATAATTCACTATATAAATAAGCTTAAGGTCTGAGATCACATGATCATCCCTATAGCTGCAGACAAGGCAACTGACAAAGGTCAGCATGGCTTTATGATAAAAGTCCTGGAGAAATTAGGAACAGACAGGACATTTTTCAAAACGATGAAGATTATATATGACAAACCTATAGCCAACATTATAGCAAATGGGAAAACAAAGGAAAAACATTTCTTCTAAGATATGGAAAGAGACGAGGGTGGTGACTGCTTCCACTCTTCGTATAGTGCTTGAAGTCTTAGCCAAAGTAATAAGAGAAGAGAAATATATAAACGAGGGAGGAGTAAAATAGTCTCTATTCACAAACGGCACGATCCTAAACTTGAGGCTTTGCCAGGAAATTCTTAGATTTCACAAATACCTCTAGTAAGGTTGCAGGATACAAAGCCAACACACAAAAGTCAGAAGTTTTCATATATACCAAATCACAAACCCACTGAGAAATAAATTAGAAAAATATTTCATTTATAATAATCCCCTTACAAATAGAGTAGCTAGGAATAAGCTCACCAAGGATGACAACCACTACTACAATGAAAACTTTAAGACACTGAGAGAAGAAATTAAAGAAGATACCAGGGACTTCAGGAACTTCCACACTCCTGATCGGCAGAATTTACATGGGGAAAAATGGCTATATTATCAAAAGTAATCTACAGATTTAGCATGATTCCAACTAAAGTTCCAGTGACATTTTTCACAGAACTAGAAAAAAAATCCAAAGATTCATATGAAAACGCAAAGACCGTGAAGAGTCAAAGCAATCCTAAGCAGAAAGAACACTGCTGAAGGCATCACAATATCTGATCTCAAATTATTCTACAGAGCTGTAGTGACAAAGACAGCATGGTACTTGCATAAAAACAGGTAGGCAGACTAATGTAATATAATAAAACAGAGGACAAACTCACACTAATATTGCCACTTAATTTTTTGACAAAGGATCAAAATCACACGCAGGAAGAAAAAGCTCACTTAACAAAGGTACTGGCAAAACTAGATACCCACATGAACTTAGACTCTCATCCCTCACCATGAACAAAAACTAATTAGAAATGGATCAAAGATCTCAATTTCAAGCCTGGATTTTTTTTTTTTTTGAAACTTCTAGGAGAAAATGTGGGCAGTCCACTCCAAGCTGCAGACACAGGCAAAGGCTTTCTGAGCAGACATCAATAGCACAGGAATAGTCTTGAGAATCAACAAATAGGATGCCACAAAATCCAAAAAGTTATGTGCGGCAAGAGGGGCTGTTGGCAGTGTGAACAGACGATCTACAGAGTGGGGAAATCTTGGCTGACTAGAGCTTGGATAGAGGATTGGAACCTAGAATTTATACAAATAACTTCAAAAACTTAATCCCCCAACCCATGCCAATCAATAAATGGGCTGATGAGATGAACAGACTTCAAAAGAAGAAATGTACATGAGTATTTTATTAAAAGTTTCATTACTCTTAGTCATTAGAGGAATGAAAATTCAAAACACTCATGTACGCAATGGAATTTTACTCAGTTGTGAAGAAAAATAAAACTTGTAGGAAAATGGATGGATCTGGAAAGTTGTGTGTTAAGCTCAAATGCCATGGTAACTCTGGGGTTCTGGGCAGTACTCAAATCCTCCAACTATTGGTGGTTCCTAGACATCTAGATTTTATGGATGAGAAAAACAATAATCAAATATGAATGTGAGAAATAACAAACCATGAATTAGGTGTTAATTTTGCTAAGCAAAATGCTCAAAAGAGAACAGTCACCACCTAGCACACCCCCTTGAGTGAGAGCACGGACACTGGAGCCCTTGGAGCTTTGTCCTGTCTATCCTGTCTCACTGCAGGCTGCTGAGAACTCAGTCTTGGGCAGGCAGTGGCAGGTCCTCAGCCTGATGTTTGGAGATGCTGAATTGCACAAACAAGAATGAACTTAGACCACACCTTTTCCTGACCACACTGGAACTCAGTTTTGTTCTTTTACCAGCCCCACCTGGTGCAGCTCCTGAAGACTTTGTGTTGGGATCTGACCTCTGAGCGTTCCCCATGGGAGTGCTTGTGTGCCATTCACTCAGACAGCATCCAGAGAACTGACTTTGGGGGCTGATGACAACGGCCATTATTGTTTTCATTCAGAAAGGATTTGTGAGAGGGGAGACTAAACCTGGGCTACAACGGGTTACCTGGGCTACAAGTATCTTTTTATTCTAAAAATTACCAGTTTTTCTGGTGCTAAATTATGAGGGAAGAAATTATGTAAGTATTTTTACAAGGGAAATCCTGCTTGGCAAGAAAGTTATTTTTTTGAAAAACAAAAATCTCAGGAGAGCCAAAACAATCCTGTACAATAAAGGAACTTCCGGAGGCATCACCATCCCTGCCATCAAGCTCTACTGTAGAGCTACAGTAATGAAAAGAGCTTGGTATTGGCATAAAAACAGGCAGGCTGACCAATAGAATCGAATTGAAGACCCAGATATCAATCCACACACCTATGAACACCTGATTTTTGACAAAGAAGCTAAAATTATACAGTGGAAAAAAGAAAGCATCTTCAACAAATTGTGTTGACATAACTGGATATCGACATGTAGAAGAATGAAAATAGATCCATATCTATCCCCATGCACAAAACTCAAGTCCAAGTGGATCAAAGACCTCAATATAAATCTGACCACACTGAACCTGATAGAAGAGAAAGTGGGAAGTACACTTGAAGATATTGGAACAGGAGACCACTTCCTAAATATAACACGAGTAGCACAGGCACTGAGAGCAACAATAAATAAATGGAATCTCCTGAAACTGAGGAGCTTTTGTAAGGCAAAGAACACAGTCAATAAGACAAAAAGGCAGACTACCAAATGGGAAAAGATCTTCACCAAGCCCACATCAGAGGACTGATCTCCAAAATATATAAAGAACTCAAGAAATTGGACATCAAAATTACAAATAACTCAATTAAAAATAGGGAACAGAACTAAACAGAGAATTCTCAACAGAAGACTCTCAAATGGCTGAAAGATACTTAAGGAAATGTTCAACATCCTAGCCATTAAGTGTTGTAATATGAGCGGCGGGGCTGTGTCCCCGGCACCCGGCCGCCCGCATGGCTTATGCCCCAAAATAATTACACGGAAACTGTATTCTTTTGAACACTGCCTAGTCCATTAGTTCCAGCCTCTTATTGGCTAGCTCTTACATATTGATCTAACCCATTTTTAATATTCTGTTTAGCACCATGAGCTGGCTTACCAGGAAAGATCTTAACCTGCGTCTGTCTGGAGTGGGAGAATCATGGCGACTCACTGACTCGGCTTCTTTCTCTCAGCATTCTGTTCTGTTTACTCCACCCACCTAAGGGTTGGTCTATCAAGTGGGCCTAGGCAGTTTCTTTATTAATTAACCAATGAAAGCAACAGATTAATACAAGACCCACCTCCATCATTTTAAAAATGGGTTAGATCAACATGTAAGAGCTAGCCAATAAGAGGCTGGAACTAATGGGCCAGGCAGTGTTCAAAAGAATACAGTTTCTGTGTAATTATTTCGGGGCATAAGCTAGCCATGCGGGCGGCTGGGTGCCGGAGACGCAGCCCCGCCACTCTTATTACACCAGAATTAAGGAAATACAAATCAAAACAACTCTGACAACATTTTACACCAGTCAGAATGGCTAAGATCAAAAACACTAGTGATAACTTATGCTGGAGAGAATGTGGAGTAAGGGAAACACTCCTCCATTGCTGGTAGGAACGCAAACTTGTACAACCACTCTGGAGATCAGTATGGCAGTTTCTTAGAAAATTGGGAACAATTTACCGCAAGACCCAGCAATGCCACTCTTGGACATACACCCAAAGGATGCTCAATCATACTAAAGGACATTTGTTCAACTATGTTCACAGGAGCATTATTTGTAATAGCCTTGGCCATTCCATAAAGCAATGTGCCTTACCCTCTCTGAGGAGTGGATGGGGAGTGGAGTGGTGGGGGTAGATGGAGGGAATGGGAGGGAAAGGGACTGGGAACTGGGATTGGTATGTAAAATGAAAAAGATAGTTTGTTTTCTTTAAAAAAAGAAAAAAATATTAAAACAAAAGTCATCTTTTAAAGATTAAAAATTGTTTTTTTTTTTTTTTTTTTTTTTTTTTTGTGTGTGTGTGTGTGCTGTGTACATCAGGTGTCTGCAGAGGCCAGAAGAGGGCGTTGGATCTCCTGGAGTCATAGGCAGTTGTGAGCTGCCCAGTATGTTCCTGGAGACTAAACCCAGGTCCTCTGCAAGAGCAGCAAGTGCTCTTAACCACTGGACTATCTCTCCAGTTCCAAATTTCTTTACTTTTTTTTTTTTTTTTTTAAAAATCTCATGTGAATGTGTGTGTGTGTATGTGCACACTTGCATGTGAGTGAAGGTGGCTGCAGAGGCACCAGATTCCTTGGAGGAAAGTTACTTTCTTAGTAAAAGTCAAGTTACCAAAGGTAAGAGTTTTACAAAAAGGGTTTTGCTTCTTGCATGATCTGTACATACTCTACCACCCTCAGTTCTGAGACTACTTTTTTTTCTGGTAAACTCAAAACATGTGGGATGGACACACCTGTCATCCGAGCATTCAGGAGACCAAGGAAGAAGACTGTGGGTTGGAAGCCAGCCTGGGCAACACAGTCAATTCCAGATCAATCTGCGCTACCGTTTAAACCCCGACGCACAAACAATAGCCACCAAACACAATAAACAAGCAAATAAACTGAAGTCCTAAGAGCAAAAGGTTTTCGGAGACATTTGGAGTATTCTGGGCAACCTTTTTCTCTTACAACCTTTCTCTGCTATGCCACTCTCTACTTGAGCTGCTGCCCACAGGAAACCGAGGCTTAGTGATGGGAAGTGACCTGCCCAAGAGACTCTTGCTATAGCTAGCAGACCCAGCATCCACCGCCAGTCCTAACTCCAGCCCTGTCTCTTCCTGCTACTTTCCCAAGATGGCAGAGCTATAATATGGAAGAGTTCGCATGCAAAGCTGATGTACCATAAAGCACACTTAATTTCCAAGTCTTGAGTGGCAGAGTCAAGGTGTACAGCCAAGCTTTCTCCCCATCTGCTGGTCTGCTTTTGTATTATAGCAGTTGCTAGCTCAGAAAAATCAAAAGACCCAGTGAGTTTGAGATAAAGTTGTTGGGGAGCTTGCTATTTCTGGTGGGCGCTGGAAGAAAGCAGCATACAATTTGTGTATCAGCGGGAGAAAGGCCGGCTCTGGCAGGCAAATCGCAGCCCCGTGCTGCTGTTCTCGCCTAGGTAAGGACCGTCCAGTTCCTGTGCTGTTCATCTCAGCCCTTCCCACCTCACATCCTTCCCTCTTCTCTCTCTAATGGTTGCGTTTCTGAGCTGCTCAGCCAGGGCTGCAACAGCGGCGTTCTAGCGGCGTTCTAACAAGAGTCGGTGCGAGTTTGTTTGCCTTTGAGATTCCACTGGTGTCCTGTGAGATTCATCGGGAAGGTGGGGCTGCCCTTCCTATGGCTTTGCGGGTGGTGTGCTGGAACCTTCACTGGGTGTGCTTTCCCTGACCGCTTTACGGATGGTGTCTTAAGAAGGACAAAGGTGGTGGCGTTTGGCAGGTGGGTGCCTCTATTAGCACAGTGGTGGGGGTGTGAAAAACGAGGAAGGCTTTAGGATAAAGATTTGACCTGAGCACGGTTGCACAGAGCCCTTTGAGAACCTATCTTACGTTCAGACTGCAACAGGGGAAACAGGGATAACTGAACCACAAGTCACACAGTGCTCTGCATACCCAGGAGCTGGGAGGTGCTTGTGGTACCATCAGTCTAAAACAATCTACCTAATAGAGCAGACAAAACCAAAAGCATGTGGAATTTTAGGAGGCATAAATACTTTTTTGTGTATAGGGAGGAGGTTCAGTTTAGATATCATAAGCAAGCAAGGTGACATCAATACACACTGGATGAACTTCTGCCCATCTGGAGGTATACCATAAGACATTAGCCGATGGGATGGTCCCCATCCCAAAGGGGCCACTTGCACTCCACAGGTGCACAATGCAGAATGGAGACCAGAGTATCCTATGGAGCCGGGTGGCGCACGCCTTTAATCCCAGCACTCGGGAGGCAGAGGCAGGCGGATCTCTGTGAGTTCGAGACCAGCCTGGTCTACAAGAGCTAGTTCCAGGACAGGCTCCAAAACCACAGAGAAACCCTGTCTCGAAAAACCAAAAAAAAAAAAAAAAAAAGAGTATCCTATGGAATTCGGGGTAGAAGCAGGAATCTGGTTTTCTATTTTCACATTAATTACGTAGGTCTAAATGTGTGTGTTTGTGCATGCGTGCACATGTGTTGCTATGCATGCACTAAATGACCCCAGTCTTCTTTGTATTTGTTGATTTTTCGAGACAAGGTGTCTTGTATTTCAGGCTGGCCTTGAACTGGTTAGGTAGATAATGCTGGCCATGAACAGCTAATTCTCCTGCTTCCACTACCTGAGACCCAAGATTATCATAGTGTACCCCAACACCTATCAGCAATCTTAATTGACCACTTTTCTTCCCACGCCTAGCTCTGAGGAGGCATTCTTGTCTAATGCTTGAGGAGACATTCTGCAATTGAGGCTGCTCAAGTTGGGAATCCAGCTTAGGGAACCTTGGGCCAATTCTGTCACCTCCCTGTGCCTCAGTTTCTTGACCCGTTTGATGAAGATGGAGACAAGATTGCGTTCATAGACCCACCGTGTGAGTAAAATGATATGGTCAGTATTTCTTACAATTGCTTGATGAATATTGAGCTAACCATCAGGGCCACTGAGTGCTAAAGCAAGCCCTTGCTATGCTGTAGGCCTGGACTTTTGTGCTGGCTACTATACTAGTAACCTAAGATGCTTTCTCTGTGTTCTTTGTGGTCCACCCCAGGGGTACCCACCCGAGAAAGCTTCACTCCCTTGGAAAACCTCCATTTCTATTCAAATTTGCTTGCAGCTGCATATGCGTGTATACACACACACACACACACACACACACACACACACACACACACTGCTCTCCCTTTCTCTTGTTCTCCCTTTTTATCTGCCCCCTTCCCTTTCTTCCTTCTTCCCTCTTCAGTTCTTAGGAGGATGCAGAGAAGACAGCCTCTCTGCCCAGAGTGCTTTGTTTCTGATCAGACCTGACCTGGGTCACTGAGTTCATGAGGTTACCATGACAACACGTATCCCTGGCTACCCATCAGGAGGCAAAGACCAATTGAAAGGGATTGCCATTTCCCTGGGACATACTGTATTTATCCTCAGCAGCAGGGCCCCACACCAGCACCAAACTACAGGAAGAATGCCTGATACTTGAAGTGTGGGAGGGAGGGAGAAATGAATATTAGTGTTTTATTTTTTTCAGCATGTTCCCTGTGGGGGAGGAGCACAGATTGTTCTTGGAGAGAGACATTTTATTTCAAATGCAGCCAATGTGTGCAGGAGAGAGGGAGGTGGGCTAGGCTCATGTGGATTTCTGACATGATGGGTTTTATAAAGAGGGAACAAACAAATTGTTTAGACTTTAAGTGACTTTCAGATATGTCTAACGAGAACAGAGGATAGAAAATAGTCAGGAGTGTCTTCTGTGACAGGTCCTTTGTGGCATTTTATCACTTTGTTGAAGAAACGTCATGAAATTATTATTACAGTTTTTTAAAAAATTATTCTTCGTGTGTGCATGAGGTGTGTGTGTGTGTGTGTGTGTGTTGATGAAGGATAACTTTACGGAGTTGGATCTCTCTTTCTACCTTTCCACAGGTTCTGGAAATTGAACTCAGATCGCAGGATTGTGGGGCAAGGCTCTTTAACCGCAATGTCACCTAACTGGCCCAATTCCAATTTTCTAGGTAAGAAAACAGAGGCCAATAAAGCTATGGTGACCCGGCAAGTTCTGACTGTTGGTGAAGTCACAAACCTGGATCGAGTTGTGTGCCTCCAAAGTTGGTGACAGATGTCACTCTGTCTAGATTCCCTGACAGCCTTGCTGCTATGCACCACTGCTCCCCCTGTTTGGCCTCTGCTGCTGGCCCATCCTTTTCCCTAAACTTTCCTGGTCCTCATTTGCAGGGCAGAACTCCTGGAGAGTCATTCACACTCTGTGTTTCTTGATCCTGCACTATGAGCCTTCAGAACCAGGTTGTTGGAGGAAACCCGAGAAGTGAGAGTGTAGAAGAGAAGCTTTTCTCAAAACCAGCTCTCCTGGGAGTCTCAGTAGGCACTGGAATCTGGGACTGAGCCTTTAGAGTAATAGATCAGACGCCACACGGATCTCTTGATTATTGGTTTCCCAATTGTCTCTAGGGTCAGAGTGACAGACTAGGAGAAAGTCATCTGTAGAACTAAGATCCTCATCAGGGAAAGAAAGAGTATTGGAGGAAGGACCACAAGGTGCCCATGATCCCCACCTGTTTGCAGCTGATGCATCTTTGATGTGTGGCCTTCACTTTTCTCCTTTCTTTACCCAGATGTCAATAAGACAGTTCCTGGAAATTGTGCGAAGGGAGAAAAACATATCCTATGGGAACTCCAGAGAGATCGAAATGTTGGTGGGCAATCCTGAGATTCTCATTTTTTTTTAGAAGCAGACGGGCACAGACCCCTCCAACTAGGTCTTTCACAATCTCCCAGGCATTTCATAGCAAGGCTGAGGTGATTCTGCTTGGTAATCTAGCCCTTGGCAGCATTGGTTGGTACCTGTTCAATTCTTGGTCAACAGCACCACTTCTTCTAAAGCCAGCTTTTCCCCAAACTACCCAGGTTTTAGAAAAGCCTATAATGAGCACAGGGGCAGCCACTGTCCCCTGTCCCCATCCCATCATAATTGTGAGCAAGTTCACTGCCTCCTTTCAAGATGACAGGGATAGCTTCGCAAGTGACTTCTCTGCCCGTGACCCTCTTCTCCTGCCTACTCACATTGCAAACAACCTCCAGGTAATGTTTAGAATCAAGCGCCACCCTTGTCTTTGGACTGCTCTTCTGACCTCTGCTGACATCCAACCCAAACTGCAGAGGCAGCTGCCACCCTTCTCCACAGACAGTAGTAACTCATGGCTCTTACTTTCTGGCATGTCTTCCAGCGGACAGAGAGATGGCCCTAGCCATTCCTGACTACTCCATGCATCCCATCCTCTGCATCTGCTCACTCTCGCCCCCCACTCTTCCTTCTCATAGTCCTTCAGGGTTCTGTCCAATGTCACTTGTCTGTCTCTTAGACATGACCTCCCCTCCCTCTGAGTGTCTTTGATCGGCTTATGGCATCAGCAAAACAGTCAGTTTATTTCTGCTCATGATCTCCTCTGGATATGGCATCACTTAAGGGCTGGGGTTGTTTCTCTCTCAACAGGATACCTGTAGGACTATGCACAGTGCTGTGTGTGGGGTGGGTGCCCAAAGTGAAGCTACGGGATGGAATAGCCAGGGAGTAGATCTCAGACCTTCCTGAATGTTTGTTGTTAGTGAGGGAAAAGCTTCATTGTGCTCCTGTGTCCCCTTGGCCCAAACATCTGGCATGGACAAGATGTGACAGAAGACAGAGATGTCACAGTCATAGAGACCACAGAATCCCCCACATAACCACAGTCAGTTAAAGACCAGACTTTGACCAATGTCTTGGTTAGGGTGTAACTCTTAGCAAATCCATTAAACTCCTGGCAGATGATGGTTTGTGAAGGAAAGCCAATAGCTAAGAATCCAGCAGAGGCCAATCTGGGGTACATTCTTGCTTGAGTTTGTAAATACAGGTCATGCACCTTGACCGAGGAGATTTCAACATATCGTCTCTAACTAAAGGGAGTATGCATCTCAGTGAAGAGACTGCATTTCGGCCAGGCATGTACATTTAGTTGCCACCAATAGGCCCATAGATTATAATTAGTGGATTTACTAATTGCCTCCCCCATGGAGACTGGCATTGGCCTGTCCATCTTTATTCACAACCTAAGGGCTTCAGAAACATAACTCAGCCCCTCACCCAAGCCCAGACATGCAGAGACAGAGAGCAAACAGCATCTGCTTCAAAGGAATGCCACCTGTCCAAATGGAAAGCCAAGCATTGAGCCACCTTTCTTCGTCAGAGTATTTGTTTCCGGAGTAGGGCGACAAGTGCTATGCTGTCACCAAGAGTCTTTTAGCACACCGTGGGACCATGATCTGACTTCTGTTATGCAGAGCTGACAGGTGTTAGAGCAACATTTGGGTTTCAGGCCCTTCCTTCCTTCCTTCCTTCCTTCCTTCCTTCCTTCCTTCCTTCCTTCCTTCCTTCCTTCCTTCCTTCCTTCCCTCCTTCCTTCTCTTTATTTCCTCCCTTTATATGTACATGCTGGGTGTGTGTTTTTACGTGAGCATACACATATGGAGGTCAGAGGTCAATTTTGGGTGCCTTCCCGTTTTGCTCACCACCTTGGTTCTTGAGACAGTGTCTCTCACTGAACCTGGAACTTGCTGACTTGGCTAGATAGACTGGATGGCAGTGAGCTCCAGGGATCCTCCTGCCTTTGCTTCTCTGGCCTTGGGATTATAAGCCCAGTCTATGTAGCAATTACATGGGTTCTGAGAATTGAACTTGGGTCCTTAGGTTTGTGTGACAAGCACTCTACTGACTGTGCTACACTCATATCCCCTAGACACCAGTTTTCTGAGCTTAGGAGGCAGGGGTTCAGAATCCATCTGGGAGCAACGGAGGGCAGACTGTAAGGAATGTTCTCTGTTGTGTGGAGGTACAGTGTGATGCAGAACAATTGGAGGATTGCCAGGAAGGTGGCCCTGGGCCTGTGAGCACCTGCCTGGAGGGGCTGTTACTGCTCTGCCTTTGGTGGGATGGTGAGAATCTTGTAGCCAGGTGCTGAGCACACAGCATCACATGTCAAGAGCATAAGCTTTTAATCACTTTCCAGTTCTGCGAGTGACTTATAGTTTCTGCACAAGCGCGATGGTTCAGAGGACAAGAGCGGCTCCACCACGCTCCCTGGTTTCCACGTGTCCTACAGAATGGCTTCCTGGGATCCAGTCATTGGATATAAAGTAGCTGGAGCTGGCACATGCATCTCTAGGGTTTGGTTTAAAGCGACTCATTTATATTTAAAGCATCTTGGTGAAGCAGCTCCTCCCATCTCGGGTGTTTGAGGCAGAGATATAGTGGAAACTGGCTGGAGTGTGTATGTGTATAGTCTTAGCTGCTAAAAAAATGATCCTTTCCTTTTTTGCATGTGCGCCTGTGTGTATGTGAGTTTGGTAGGGGGACAGAAACATATGCAAGTGTGTGTGCATGTGTACGCATAGGTTTGAAGTTGATGTCAGGAGTCCTTCTCAATAGTTCCCGGTTTATTTACTGGGGCAAGGTCTCTGGCTAAACCTGAGCCCAGTTAATCTTAGCTGGTCTAAGTAGTCAGTTTGTCCAGGAGATCCCCAACCACTGTTGAGTGTTGGGATTATAGGTGGCTGCCACACCGTCTTGGTTTTTATGTAGGTTTATGGGATCTGAGCTCCATTCCTCAGGCTTACACTCAAGCACTTAATTTGGTGAGCCAGCCCCCAACATCCATCTCAATACAGATGAGAAACAGAGTCCCATAGACAGCATGGGGATTCCCCAGGCAGAAATGCTGGACCCTCTTCTGGCAGCTTTACCCATGTGTTGGTGGCTCAGAGGTCACACGATCCATGGTTACGATGAAGTACTCCAAAGAAAGGAGGATGGGGAGAGGGTTGGGGAGATGCAGCTGGAATGCCTGATGTGAAGTGGTCCCTGGGGTTATGTAACTGAAGATGGAGGAATTTATGATTTTCTATTCTTGTTTACGTGGATGAATGTGTGCCCATGTGAATTTATGCTGTGTGGTGATCTGACACCTTCTGGCCTCTGGGAATCCCAAAACCAGAGCATCTGGGTTTCTCGTTCCTTTTCTCCTGCTCTCATTCTCAAGTCCTAACTGCCTTGTCTTTTTTTCGGAGATATAAACCAAAAAGGTAGGCTTTTCTTCACTGCAGATTCAGGCTCCTGCTGTTGACACCAGACAGAGTCTTTGAGTATGGAAAATGCACCAAGACTTTTCAAAGCAAAGGGACCTGATATTGTTAAACCAGGGCCTGTTATTATCTTCTGCCATCAGACTGCCCAGTGGTTGCTCTGGACTCCAAACACTTTATTTTTTCCCCTGAGTTGATGGTTATCAGTTTGCTCATGAATACATACACACACACACACACACACACACACACACACACACACACACACACTTACTTCTCTGGCTTCATTCTAGCACTGCCTTTGACAGAACTGTCAGTCATCCACCCTGGAGCTGCTTTTGAATAAGTCACAGCCCTGGTCACTGAATCAGATGGCCTGTCCTCATGCCCACCTGCTGTCTGTTTTCTTGCACCTGCCCCTCTGGAACGTGGGGCTAATGACAGCCCATCGGGATGAGATGAGATAGTGCTCATGCCACAGTCAGTGGCTGTTACTAGAGTAGGGAGGCTTTGGCATGCAAAATACTCAAATTTAGGGTCCCTGTCACTGAAACTTGCAGTGCGTTTCTGATTGTCTTGTTATTCAAGTGCCTTTGTCAGGAGAGGAGAGGTATCAGGATTCTGTTGATGGAGAGACCACAGCTTCTCTCTGGGCCCTGTTGTCAGCTGGTGGCCTTGACCCCAAAGCCTTCAGACAACCACTAACTTTCTCTGAACCTGTGCCATCTGATTCTGTACGCTGCGTCTTTCTAGGCGGATTGTCTGTACGTTCCTTAAATAAAAGTCGTTTCCCCAACAAACACTGCTGTCTGGATCTATCTTGTTTAAAATCTGCCTAAACTTATACCAAGAGTCTTGTGAGTTCCTCAGGATGCTGGTGCCTGTTTGGTGAATAGCAGGCTATGACATTTCTCTCCACTAAGGTTGTAGTCAGTGGTGTTTAAATCCATGATGACATTTTTATTGTTTCAACTCCTGGAGAATTACTTAAAATTATTTAAAGCATTTTCACTAATACTTGAACAAGTCTTTCATGAAATCTTCTCCAGGCTCATGTTTCAAGCTCAGCCCTGTCTTCTTTTCATTCTCTTCCCCTTGGTTTATCCTGTGTCATGATTTCTTGCTTCAGTGTTTTGAACAGGCTGTTTTTCACCTGTACCTGCTCATTAAAATTTTAACTCTCTCTCTCTCTCTCTCTCTCTCTCTCTCTCTCTCTCTCTCTCTCTCTTTCTGAGATGTGTGTGTGTGTGTATGTGTGTATGTGTGTGTGCATTCATGTGAATACAGATACCCACTGAGTCCATCAGATCCTTTGGAGCTGGAGTTACAGGTGGTTGTGAGCTGCCTACTACCAAGTATTGGTGCTAGCAGCTGAACTCTTATCCTCTGTAAGAGCAGCAAGTGCTCTCAACTGCCATCTCCCCATCTTCTTGTTTTGCCTCGTTGGTTCCTCTGAATGCAAAACCTTATTTTGAAGAAAGCAACCTTGGAGGCCTTCCCCCCACCCAGGCTCTACCCATCCCCAGGACCTGGCTGGATCTTTCTACCTAGCTGTGTTGAAGGTCTTCTACTTGCCCTCTGCCTCCTGTTATTTTGATGGATTCAGCTGTTGATTTTTAAAAAATGTGTCTTCACAGAGATTTGATGTTTGAATCTGAGTTGATGTTTACCATAAATTCTAGAAAAAACATATTTCAAGCTGTAGCCTGTACTTAACGTCTATACTTGGAAATCATCAAAGATCAGTTCTTTCTCTGATATTTCCTCTTTGCTCTGGTTCCCACTTTTCTGTACCATCCTGAAGAATTTTCTCTGATTGCCCCTCCCCATACAAGCATACCAATTCTCTCTTCAATTTTACCTGCCTGCTATTTACCACACTCCCAGATTTTACACAGAAAGATATGTCATTTCTGTAAGCTGTAATTTGAACTTTATCAAGTGTGCCTGGTCTTTAATGAGCATCTCTCTCTCTCTCTTTCAGAATGTCTCTGATTGATGTCTTGCTTGTATTGCTGACTCTGGAGTATGTGGGATGGTATGCAATTTGCAACTCCGTCCTGCTTAGGGTAGTCCCAGAATCATTAGCCTCTGCTTTTTCACTTTGGTTTTGATTTCTTTCTTTCTTTCTTTTTTTTTCCATTTTGGCCCTAGAGAGTTCCTAACTTGCATTTAAAAGGCTGGTTGTTACATCCTATCCAGCATACCCACACATCTTACAGTGACAGTTTTGTTCTTCCTTGTTACTGGAAATAGATGTCCTCCAGGGCCCCTTTTGTAGGCCGTCCTAGTACCTTTCATGATTATTAGTATAGCATTAAGCAATTATAAGCTGTTGAATGCCTGCCTCCGCTCGCAATCATGTAGTTACATGGGAAGGGTGCCTTGTTCAGAAAACTGGTGCCAGCTGCCGTGCCAGTGCCCTGGATAATGACGGAACTCAATGTCATTTCCGTGAATGAAGAAGGCAAGGCAGAGTGGCTGCGGCTGTCATGTCAAACAGTCCCTCTCCGTCCCTTTACAACCCTTTATAACCCATCTTAATCTTCTTAAGAGGGTATCCTTTCTCCATACATGTTTACTCCTTCTGTAGTTAATTTCTCACTGGTGACTTAAGGCTATCTTTCTGAGATAACACTTTATGTAGTTTTTCAATCCATGATTTTTTTTTTTTAAGATTTGGTTTGTCTGTATAGCTCTGGCTGATCTGGAACTTGATATGACTTGATATGTCAAACAGATTGGCCTTCAGCTTATAGAGCTCCTCCTGTCTCTGTCTCTTGAATGCTGGGATTAAAAGCACACACCACTATGCCCAAATTTAGTTTATTCCTAAAGTTGCAGTGCTTAGGTTAGGAAACCTAGGGGTTGGGTAATAAAATGTCTTCCCTTTTGCAGGATAGTAGCAAATTCTAGAATTAACTCTGCTTTAGCCCATTTGATTGCTAGTATGCAGGATTTGCCCTTAGCTATTTAGAACGGATAGCAAAAGTCCTGTATGTGAACATAATCTCAGCTTTGCCTCTTTTGATCAACTCACTCTTCTATCAAGACTCCTATATCAAGGCAGACACCCGGGTTGTGTTAACTTGGACCTGTTCATCAGGAGGCACTTTGATCGGAACGTTTCTCAAGGCTCAGCAGGCTGGACTTTTCATTTGGACAGTGTGTTTCGACTTCTTTTGAGAGACACATTACAAACCATTTCCTGTCAGAGTCCGTATGACTGGAGAACCTTGCTCATGGCTGAGCTGGATGCAGGGTGTCTAGTAAGGGACAGAGTGTCACAGATGGCAGGATGGAAGCACAGGGGTCAGCAACAGCTAACACTTAGGGAGTGAGGTGAAAAGCGAGGCGTGGGGAAGGACACACAGGCAGCAACATCAGCGCAAGCTAAGGCACCCCCCACCCAGGTCACTTTCCAACCTCAGGGCTGATGGTCACAGATGGCTTGAATCTTCCAGGCCCACAAGCATTTCAGAAGATCTCTTCTTGGAGGTTTCTATTATGCGTGGGGGCCTGTGGTAAAGGCAGCGGCTCCCGTTCCTGAGATGGGGAGGGCAGAGGGAGCACGAAGGAAGTAGATCTGGGTACTTACCTCAGGGCTGACCCCTTGGGTGTTGCAATGCCGTAGCCCTTGGAATCCAAGTTACCTCCTACTTTCATGGTGTCGCAGGGCTTGCGCTGCTCAATGTACTCATTCATGGTGGACTCCAGGAGGTAGGCATATTTGCCTTTGGATTTTCTCACTCTGATCATGCCCTCCTCTGTGGTCCGAACAAACACAGACGGCTCTGCTGACTTCATGTATGTCCACATCTTCTCAAACACAGCGATTTTAGACCTCTGGCAGGGGATAGGAACAAAGCCAGGGTTAAGCAATGGTGGTGCTTGAATTGGGGTTGGCATGCACACATCAGTGAGGAGCTGAGTGGAGTTTGATCACACATTCATGAGCCAGATCAGCTTAGGAAGAAACAAATTATGAGTGATTGCAAAATAAGAACCTCTAATTAGTACCAGTAGGTTCCAAGGTACAAATATCTTGTAAATATAGAATGAACAGAGTATCTCAGAATCATTTAATTACCTCTGAGCAATTATATTCCTTCCAAATAGGGAAAAGATAAGCAACCAGGTCCCTGTCTAGCTTTAAAAGACATTGTGGAGCCTGTCTATAGTTCAAAAGGGAGGCATGTATACTGCTCCAAAGCAGAGGGCTGAATATCAGCAGGATTTGACTTTACTGAATACAGCAGCAGCAACAACAAGAATAATAATAATAAACAAACAGTAGCAACAACAACAAAATCCTTTCTTGCCCATAACAAGGTCTAGTAATTTCCTATATGACCCGCCATCTAGACATCAATTGTCTGATAAAGCACACAACATGGGTGATGGTTGGAATGAGAATTTCCCCTCCAAGACTCTGATATTTGAGTACTAGGTCACAGTTGGCGGTGTTGTTTGGGAAGGTATAGGAGGTGTGGTCTTGCTGGAGGAAGTATGTCACTGGGAATGGGCTTTGAGAGCTTAAAGCCTTGCGATTACTCTCACTTCACTTTCTCTGCCTTATGTGTGGGGTTGAGGATGGGAACTCTCAGCTTCCTGCTTCTGGCCACCACGTGAGCTTGCTGCTCTTCCTCCCCACCTTGACGGACTCTTATTCCTCCGGAACTGTAAGCCCAGAGAAACTCGTCCTTCCTTAAGTTGCCCTGGTCATGGCGTTTTGGCACAGTGACAGAAACATAACGAATGATGTTGGAGACCCAGTACTCACATCTTCTTACATCTGAAAAGCCTCCAGCCTGGGACTGGGTGTGAGCTCAGCTGGTGAAGTGCTCGCTTTGAAAGCATGGGTCTGACTTTAGATCCCTCATATCCACGTTAAGGAAGAGCCGCCTTGTGTGGCAGGGCATGCCTGGAATCCTAGTAGTGGGAAGGCAAAGGCAGGAGGTTTCCCGGGCTTGCTGGCCAGCTGGTCAGTCTTACTAGGTTAAATCAGGGTGCTGCAGGTTTGCTGAGAGACCCTATCTCAGAAATTAAGATGGAAAATGATTGAGGAAGACAATGGATGTTGAGTTTGGGCCTCTGTGAGCATGTGCACATATGTCTTCATATACCTACTTGTGCATGCACATGTGCACACGTGCGCAAGCACACACGCACGTACGTGCACACACAAACACATTCCAAATTTAAACTACTTCTTCATCTCTGAAACCAGCTCTGACCTTTTATTCTTGGGAGTTTTGGTCAGATTGTTTAATCCTCCTAATGCAGAGCACTTGTATCATTCTCTTTCCAGAGAGCGGAGTCAATCCTATGTCCGTGGAGATCCTCAGCCCCAGGACAGCAGCCCTTAATCTCTAGCAGACCCTTGCATCCTGAACCAACACTGTAAAAATGCAGACACCTCGCAGGGCCCTGATCCACGAGGCTTAGCATTTGTCAGTGAGGTCTGGTTTCCCCGGAGGTCACGAGTTTCATGGTCACTCAGTGTACGGATTGGGTACTCTGTGGAGATTGCTAGTCACCAGTTTTTGGGAACTGGACTCCAGTCTGTAGAAGCTACTGAAACAGGCAGGCGTCCTCTCTGTGTCCTCCTTATGGTCTGAGGCTCTTGTCAGGACTCATGACTCAGCGCTGCAAAGCAGCCTCTCACCTCACAACCTCTCAATCCCTCAAGCTTAGATTTAAATTTTTTGGGGGGCAGGGAGGCTTTCCCCAAGGATATTTTAGGGGCGTTGGAATATGGCTTTTGAGTTTTCTTTTCCCTTTGTGTATGTGTTCGTATTTATCTGTCCCTGTCCTGTAGAGCCCAGAGGTCAACATCTGTGCCTTTCTCTATTGCTCTCCGTCTTACCTTCTGAGATAGTCTCTCAGTAAACCTGGAACTCACCAATTGGTTAGACTGGCTGCCTAGAAGGCGCCAGAATCTTCCCGTCTTGATCTCCCAGGCACTGGAGTTACAAGTCTGTGTTGCCACAGGTTTTTCCCTAGTGCTGGGATCTGATCTCAGATCCCCAAGCTTGTGCAGTGAGCAGCTAGCTCACTGATCTCTATCTCCAGTCCCAAGACTTTGGAAACAGACAAATGCTAGCTGCCTACAAAGGGCTTAAAAAAAGAAAAGGGCAGTTACTGAAAAAGTTTTTTAGCCTGTATATCAGTTAATAAATAGCTCACATTTAATTAATACAGGATCATTATTATACATGCAATTTTTTTTATCTGTACAAAGTATTAGGTTTATTTTCTTGATGTCAAGAACATCAGATGTGAATGGCATTTCAACACACAACTGTCACTTTGGGTGACTGATCTATAAGATATTTAGGACCCAGAAATATCCTAAGTTTTTAGTTTAAAATGTTGGAAATAGTTACTTAGAATTTCAAGGAGGCACTTGACATGGATTTAATTTGCGATGGTCCCTCATTAGACAAACGATTTCATTTGTTCCATAGAGTGATTTGGAGAGAACCCTGAACTGGGTGAGAGGAGCCTGGGTTCAGCTCTCAGTTTTATTTCTAAGGCTTGGTTAGTTCTCTGGAACACTCTTCTTTGGGCCTCTATTTCCTCCTTTCATTTCATATTTTTCAAACATCTTGCTGACTTGAAATGTCTGACTCTGACCTGAAAACAACCGTGGCAATGTGTGAGAGAGGAGAGCAGAGGAAGGGGCAGCACCCACACCCAATCCTGGCATGTCCAAGGGGCTCCATACTCTCTTACAGGAGACAGTGAACTTCATACATCCAATCAGGGCTGGGTGATCTTCCAGACACAAGACCAACAGCACACACAGCGGGGCGATTGTAAGATGCAATTTGACCTGACAGGATGGGCACAGCAGGGAACAAGCTGTGGACAGGCAGAACTGAGAAACCCTGGGGCAGCGATATGCGGAAAAGCATCACGTCTGCTCAGCCACACCCCCGAAGCCCAGGCTGTGCTCACAAGTGCTCAGAGACCACCAGGACAATCTAATCTCCAAGAACTCCAATGGAGTATGAATGGCAGAGACACCTGGGAACGTGCCAGGCTATCTGTTGTTGAATTTGTCCTGCGTAGCTCCCATCGCCTTCGCACATCTTAATTAAACCATCCATAGAGAATTCAGAAACTCTGGATGGGTTGCCATGGGGACTGGAAGCCAGGTTCTTTTGAGATGGGGGTGAGGAATTCCACGCTTTCCTTTCCCTTCTTTCTGGGTAGTGGGAGTGGAAGCTGATGTCTCCCTATCCACCAAAGTCTTAGTCAGTCCCAGACGTGCCAGGGCTCACAGGACATCTCAGAGCAGTGCTCTTTTGCAGGTGTGGAAACTAGGACCAGTGATGTAGCGATGAGAACTCTGTCGTGGTGTCAGGCACAGAGAAAACTTCTGGTGACACAGCTGTGTGTTTCCTCTCTCCCAGCCAGCTTCCTCCCTCATTTACCTTGCCACCCACAGGCGCTTAGGCAAGTACCATCACCTTTCTGATACTCTGTTTCTCTTTGAACAGTGGTGATAGCAGTTCCCATGGACAGTGTTGCCATGGAGACATGCTAGCTCAGCGCCTTGCATGAAGAAAATGCTTAAGTGGTAAGACTACTAGGGGTATTTGTGTTTCTTCTTCCCCCCCAGGGTTACCTTAGTGTTGAGATGCTCAGCACATGGCTTGCTTGGCACCTTCTTGACAGCAGTCAGGGAACACTTTGACAATGGGTTCTTCCCTTGGAGACCCCTGCTTCCCCACCTGGTCTATCTAGCCTCGACACAAAGGTCTCCTCACGCCCACAGGTCTTCACGTGTTCCCGTGGCTCTGGTACTATCCAACAGCTCTGTTCTCACAGTGCTACTTTCCCCCAGTGGATCATCTTATTTACCAAGGAAGCAGCTTTTGCTGCGAGATAGTTAGAGGAGGATCCAGGGACAAAGCAGTCCCTTTTGTAAGCACTGAGAGTTCTGGGCTCAAGAAAATCAAGTTGTCTGCATGAACTGGCGGTCAGCTCAGAGAGCATGGGGCACTTTACCTGATGAGTGAGTGCAGGCCCTTAAATCTGAAAAAGCTGACTCCTTAGCCCATCAACCAGTGCTTGTTCTTTTTCCTTCCACATTCTTCCTTCTCCAGTTTTGGAAGACTTTCTGGAGCCTAAGCATGAGAACTGGATCCACCAACAGATCAGAATTCCCCATTCAAATTAATGGACCAGATTTGTCCCAGTTGGATAATTAATACATACAGCCTTCTTCCCAGGGTAGGAAAGCTTCCAACCTGGAGTGTTGCTTAGCAACTCACCCAGGGAACTGGTTCTCTACCTCCCAATAACTCTTTCTCTTCTCATATCTTTTTGTCTGTCATTCTTTGCAATCATGAGACCATGAGCTCAGAAGCCATTGACTAGGGATGACTTTGGCGGCCATCGTGAATGAGAAGTCCTGGCAAGAAGCAATGTCTGCAATGCTGGTAGACGGGATAGAACTCGGGCAATGTGGAAATATTGAATGCTGCAGGTCTGGAGCCTAATTACAATTTGTCTTGGTCTAGCTTTAGCCTATTAAATAGTCATTCTTTGTCCCCCATTTGTGGCAGACCTACCATCCTGTCATTAAGGAACAAAGCTGGACCTGGCCTTCTAACAGATGCATTCTCTTTGGAATGTATTAACAAAACCCCAGTTTTCTATAAACCATAGGACTAAGAGTGTCCTCACATAACATGCGAGGCCTGTAGCCGAGGCTTCTCTGCTTTGCTGTCACTGCCTACTTTGTGTTTCCACTAATGCATTTGAAAAGTGGCTAGACTAAAGAATTTTATGTTCTGTAGCTACAAAAACTTCCACATTGGAATATGGGATTTGAAGTGACCTGAGTCTGGGTTTCCAGCCCATGGCAACTCATATTTGGTTCCAGAATAAACTATCTCTTATTCCCTTTGAGGTAAGAGATGTGTTTTTGTGTTGACACCTTCAAGTTTCTGACCCCAATCTTCATGCATGAAGTCCATTAAGGCTCCTTTGATATCAGAAAACCCACAGCAGGAGGGAAAGCTAAAAGTCTCAGGTGCAAGCCTTGTCCACACACTTCTTAAAGTCATTCCTCACTAAACTACAGACCCGGGAGAACAGGGATGGGATAGTGTTTCCTGTGCTTTGATGGGAGTCTAAATCAACCCTGGAGCTTTGAAGTTTCTATAGATACAGAATTCTACTTCTCAGGGGTCTTAAGGCAGCCAAGGAATGTTCTAAGAATTAGGTTTTGTCTAGGGGTTGATCAGGCCATGGCTACCACCAGCAGTGTTTTCCTTACAGCTATTGTAAGGAAAAAGGCAAGCACCCCCAGAACCTGCCTGGTGTCTGGTTCTAGGAGAAAATCAAGCACCCTAATTTTTACTTCTCCAAAAGAGCTTATAGGCTCGGGCTACCAGATTCCAAGACACCAGGAATGTGCAGTTGGCATGTTCCTTACCTGTAAGACAGATACACCTTACCCTAATGGACCCCTCTCCACTTCCTCCCAGCTTCTCCTTAGCTCCTCCCCAGCTTCTCCTTAGCTCCTCCCCACCTCCCCATTTCCTTCCCAATGTCCCGCTTCCTCTAAGTCATATATATTAACAAGAGTTCTTCTTCCCTCCCTTGAAACTCAAGACCTTGCCACCTGGGAACTGGAGGTACCCTGACTACAGGAGTGTGGACTATTTATTGCCCATCTGGCATAAGAAAGACCTCCTTTTCTGAGACCTATAAGTGATGTGGAAGGGTCTTCTATCTATCTGTTGCTTTCATTGGTTAATTAATAAAGAAAGCTGCTTAGTCTGATAGGTCAGAACATAGGTAGGTGGGGAAGACAGAACAGAATGCTGGGAGGAAGAAAGCAGAGACTGGCAGACATGATGAAGCTCTGGCCTAAGATGGATGTAGGTTAGAATCTTCCCAGTAAGCCACCACCTCGTGGTGCTAAACACATTAATAGAAATGGGTTAATCAAGATGTGAGAATTATCCAGTAAGAGGCTAGAGCTAATGGGCCAGACAGTGTTTAAATGAATACAATTTGTGTGTTGTTATTTCAGGTGTTAAAGCTAGCCATGTGGGAGCCGGGCGGGACCAAAAGCAGGCCTGCTCACCTCATCTCGACATATAAGAAGAGACCAAAATTCTGCCTGAGAGACCCGAACTCTCCTCAGAACCCCTACCATGCTGTCTATCTATGGCAATAACAATTCTTTGAATGAATCTCTCACTCAAAAGGACAGACCACCTCAGTGGTCCTCTTGAGCCCCAAACCCAAGAATTTTCACTGAGTTTCTGGGATTTGCATGAAGGTAGGAAATTACTTTGCTGCCTGTAATTATCTATCTGTCTGTCTGTTACTTTGCTGCCGGTAATTGTCTGTCTGTCTGTCTGTCTACTCTCTATCTATGATCATCTATCTATCTATCTATCTATCTATCTATCTATCTATCTATCTATCTATCTATCTATCTATCATCTATCTCTCTATCCACCCACCTACCCATCCACCTATTTACTATCTCTCTCTCTATTCATCCACCTATTCATATCTCTCTCTCTGTCAGTCAGTCAGTCAGTCTGTCTGTCTGCCTGTCTGTCTGTCTGTCTGTATATCCATCCATCCTCTATCTATTTATTTTGTGTTGCTTGGGAAACAACACAGATCCTTCCTTGTCCTTCCACCAGAGTTGCATGTCCCCAGCCCCTGCCCTCTTTACTGAGAAGGGAAGTGGAATGGAGTGATTCCCTTCTGAGAAGGCACCTCGGGATCAGGGATACCCTCACCCTGAAGAACTCTTTAGTGGAGCCTGCTTCCAGTGTCCCATAAGCAATTTCCGTTTGCTTTGCCAGGTCCTCTGCACTCTCGATGGGAGACACCATCCTCTCCACAGTCAGGAAAGCGGCCAGGTTGGCTGTGTAGGAAGAGATGATGATCAAAGTGAAGAACCACCAGACGCCGCCGACGATGCGTCCAGACAGGGACCTGCAGGCCAAAGGGGACAGGGGTCAGAGGCATGGACATCGGTTACAGAAGGCTCTGGAGAGGAACAGAGCCAGCAGAGTTCTGTCAGCAGAGCTGTCAAACCTGATTGCACTCTCTGCTCTGTAAGGGAGAAGAGAGAATTCAAATGTTAGAGTGAAGCTGTGCCTCCTTCCTTGTCATATGATAAAGGCTCGTGAGCTTTCTGTCCTTTGGGTGATAGTGTACAGAGGCATACAGGAGATGAAGCTTCATTTGATGTTCCCACAGTCCCTTTCTTGTTCCCCAAAAGCCACAGTGACCTTCGGGACCTCCCAGTTCAGGGCATCCCAATGACCCCACAGGATGCTGTGGATGCTCCTCAGGGTGACTTTGGAACTCTCCCAGGAGGAACGAAGACACTGTCAAGTAGATGCTTGTCCCCTACCAGGCCATTGGAACAACAGGATTCATGAAATGGGATGGCCCCAGGAATCTCATACTGGGGAAGGAAAAGTCTGGGACCCTTAGGGCCAGTGAGAGGAGGAGGAATTTGTCTTCCAGGGAAAGATTTCCCACAGATCTGACAAATGAGAGAGATTGGAGCTGGCACTATGATGAATGGGGCCATGTTCTGGGCAGAGCTGCTTGGCTAGCAGACCTCCAAACCTCTGTTTAAACCTAAATACCACATTGAGATTCTAAGGAAGGATGCCTTCTCATCCCTACTCACAATGTGACCACACTGAAGGCATCTCCTCTCTTTGTTTTTCACTTTTACTTGTTCATCTAATTAGCATATTGATGTTGGGAGGCGGAGCCTGGCTCGATGGGACTATTAGAGTCCAGATTCTGACTCCAACCACTTTGTGTGATTCTTAGGGAGTGTGATGGTTAATATCGATTGTCAGCTTGGCAGGATTCAGGCAGACAGGTGTCTGGAAACGTCACTGAGCGAGTTTCTAGATTGGGTGAGTTGAAGTGGGAAGACCCATCCTGAATATGGGTGGGCTGGGGTCCCAGATGTAAAGAATTGGAAAAAGCAAACTGAGCACCAGCTTTCATCTCTTTCCTGACTGTGAATGAGACATGAGCTGCTGCCTCAATTTCCTGCCCCTGAGCCTTTCCTTCCCGGATAAACTTCTGTGAGAGCCCAACCAAGCCTTCCTTAAGCTGCTGTGGCCACAACAAGAAGGGCAAATACCGTAAATAACGAAGGGATGACATAGAAAACCCCAGTCAGGAGAGTGGATTTCAGGCAAAGCACACGGAGCCCTGCTTTCTCTCACTGTGTGTACAACATTGGACAAGCCCATAGGTCCCTTTATCTGCATCTTCAGACCACGCTGTGAGGCTTATCTGGCGGGCATTCCCCAGAAGTGAAAAGGCAAGCAGAAGCATGGCAGGTGGTCTAGTGCCTGGCTCACAGTGAGCACTTCCTGAGTGGAGGTACAAACACTTTGGGGTAGAACCCTACCCAGGGTAGAGGTGTGTGTGGGGGGATGGAGCCTATGTCAGAAAGCCTATTCTGAGACTGAGTAGGGAATGGAAGTTACCAGCAGCCATCGGCTTTTGAGCCAGCAGTTTCGCTAACCATCATCTGTGAAGAGGAGATGGATCTAGACCACCTCCTTTCTTTAAAAGCATATCCTATCATCCTTGTGAGGAAGGGGACAGAAGGAACACTTTCTAGGGTCCTTCATTCAGCCACGCTTGAAAGGTCATGTGGTGTGATCTATTTCCTCCTGTCTTTGATTTCAAACAGCTATTTTTGCAAAGGTCTGGGAATGAGAGCTCTGAGGTTCTGGCTCTGGATTGCAGGAGGGAAACAATGTCCATTTTGCCTCATTTCTGAGCTGAGCTCTGTCTACAAAGAGATGCCCAGAATGAGGTGATGGGCTCTGGCCAAACTCAACAGTTTCACTGATGAAGCAGCTGCATCCGAGATGTGTGTTCCATGGGCCAGTCACAGCACATCATTAGCTACCAGCCACTCCTTTGGTGGAACTGGGGTGACTAATTTTAACCTTCCCAGCTGCTGGCCACTGCAGTAGCTCTCTAGCTGAGTGGCCCAGGGCAAAGGCTGGGCGTGGGATAATGGCTCCAAGAACAGCCAGGCCTCTGCAAGGGTCTATTACCTCAGAGCTCTGACTCCCAGAACAATGTGTCTTCCCTTTGGGTAGATCACGCAAGGGTTCATAGCCTCAGTTTGCAAAGTAATGGATGAATATTAATAGATCCACTCACTCATTCATCCATCCTGTAGTTTGTTAGTTGTATTAGCTTGTCTTTCTGCTGTGATAAACACCATGACTCAGAGCAACCTGGGGAGGAAGAGCATGCCACCACACTCGGCTTCCTCTATGAAGCCTGGAGGTCAAGGTGAGGCAGGAATGCTTGTGTGGCAAGCACTTTACCAACCGAGCTTCTTCTCGAGCTTCAGATAGAGCCCAGCCCCACGCGGACATTTTAAAGCTGTAAACAAGTTCATAATACTTGCCGCCCCGATTTAAAACCAGTCGTGGTTAGAAAGAAAAATATAAACATTTTACCGAGGCTCGAGAGACCCCTTTTGATTAACCCAGCTCTCATAGCTTCCAGTGGGCACCTTCCTCCACCATGCTGTGACCCAGTCTCCCTGGCCTTTGTAGTTTTGAGACCAGTCTTTCCCACCGTGGTGATTTGTATGAGATTGGACCCCTCAGGCTCATGTATTTTAATGCTTCATTCCCAGTTAGTATAAGAGTTTGGGAAGGATGAGGAGGTCTGGCCTTGATGGAGTAGGTGTCTCACTTGGAGTGAGCATTGAGGTTTCCAAAGCCCCCACCATTCCCACTTAGTGCTCCCATCCCCCAAATCTCTCTTCTTCTCTCTGACTCTCTCAGTTTCATGCTTGTGGATCAAGAAAGTGTAGGCTTTCAGCTACTGCTCCAGTGCTGCTGTGTTCCCTGCTGTAATGGCCATGGACTCTTACCATCTGGAGCCCTAACCCCCAAATTAAATGTTTTTTCTTTATAAGCTGTCTTGCACATGGTGTCTATTCACAGCCATGGAACGGTAACTAAGACGCCCCCCCCAACACACACATCTTGAGGACATTTGCAGGTGCCCTTCTACCAGGGACTCCTCAAAATTGCCCCAAACCTTCCTCCGTAGACCCTTCCCTTGAGGCCGCTGTTCTAACACCTCCTGCTTTCCATAGCCCTGTGATGTCATACTGTTTCAGCCTCCCCCTTCTTTGGCATTGCTCTTTTGGTGCAGTGCTTCTTAAAGCTGAAGTGACATGTCTAGAGTCACACAGACAGGCTGGCCGACTCTCTGTCTCCATAGTTGTGTCTACAGATCTTATCAGTGTCACTTCTTGCTCTGTCCCCAGCATGCAACTTCGTGCCTGGCGGAGAGCCTGTAATGGGTAGGTGAATGATAATACATCTTCTCGGCGCTGACAACACAGTGCAGCGTGATGGGAAATATCTAAGAGATTTCCTCTCCAGAGAAGAGAACTGATTTAATAGAAGAGGCAGACACACACACACACACACACACACACACACTCATACACATACACATAGTCATACATACATACACAAACAGGCAGATAGACACACACTCATACACACACAGAGGCAGAGAGAGAGAGAGAGAGAGAGAGAGAGAGAGAGAGAGAGAGAGAGAGATAGAAACCCCCTTGGAATGTGCTAGGGTGAAGGGTACAGGTGTCACTCATCAAGTGCTAAGAAACTTGGGGTGGGGAAGATCATGTCCTTCTAGGAAACATCTGGCAAGGCATCAGGGACGAGGTGTCACCTAACTGGGCCAGGGAGGCAGGCTGGCTGTCTTAGGGTTCTATTGCTGTGATAAAATAACATGAGCAAGCCGGGCGGTGGTGGCGCACACCTTTAATCCCAGCACTTGGGAGGCAGAGGCAGGCGGATCTCTGTGAGTTCGAGACCAGCTTGGTCTACAAGAGCTAGTTCCAGGACAGGCTCCAAAACCACAGAGAAACCCTGTCTCGAAAAATCAAAAAAATAAATAAATAAATAAATAAAAATAACATGAGCAAAAGCAGTGTAGAGAGGAAAGGGTTTATTTTGTTTTGCACTTCCTGATCATAGTCCAGCACCCAGGGAAGTCAGGGCAGGAACCCAGGGCAGGAGCTGATGCTGAGGCTGTGAAGGAAGAGTGCTGCTTACTGGCTTGCTCCTCAGGGCTGGCTTCACCTGCTTTGGTAAAGAAACCAGACTGGCCAGCTCTGAGTGACCCCGTCCACAGTGAGCTGGGCCCTCCCACATCAATCATCAACCAAGAAGATGCACCACAGGCTTGCCCACAGGCCAGTCTGGTGTTTTCTCAGTTGAGGTTCCCTCTTCCAAAATGACTCTAGCTTGTATCGAGCTGACATTTAAAACCAGCCAGCACACTGGCTGTGAATAGTCTGCCACAGAACACCATTTCCTGGAGTGGGAACAACCAGCAAAGGCAGGAAGGGAATGTGAGCAAGTGGTCATCCCAGTTTCCACACAACACAGGAAGCTCCCCCAGCACCACGGTCTATGCAGGCCCCACCTGAGCTGCATAGGTCATTAGTTCCCATTTCTCCAATCTTCATCGTGGTGGGGCAGTAGGAATAGGGCATTGGCTCCACTGGGAAACCGAGGTTGAGAAAGACGAAATACTTTAGATTACAGAGACGCCATAGAACTTGCACGGGAACCCAGGATCTGACTTCAGGGGTGTGACTTCACCTGTGTAGAAGTTGGATTCTGCTGAAAGCCACCCCCCATACTCTCAGGGCTGACTGCGGGCCCTGACTATCCATCACCCCACAGTTCCTAGAAGGGAGTGTTTGGCATCACACTGCGGTTAAAATGAGACTTCTTCCATGCATAATTTTGGCTTTACATACATAGAAGGATATCTTTTATAGCTTCTGCTGGACAGCCCATAATAACAAAGCATATGGTTCTCTTTGCATATTGAATGGTCCACCCCAAGCTTCCGCTACCGCTGGTCCATCCATCCGCTGGTGGTCAGAGTCCAGGTGGGCTCTAAGGGCCTCGGACCCTCTCTCAGCAGGCCAGGTGTGAGCCTGTTTCTCATCTATGACCCAAATATCTGGCATTAGAAGTCTTTAGGGTTGGGGATGAATTTAAATACAGCATGCTGTTTAAGAATAACTCACAAACAAACAGGAGGTAAATGAACAAGGCACGCTTCTGCTTTAATTAACGTGTGGTTATCTTCAGCACAGACCACATATTAGCAGTAGCTATTTCACTTATAACAATAGATTGAAAACATCCCATTTGTCAGGTACCAGTTTACCACCGCCTGTTCCCTGCATGCTCAGCCCCTCCGTCTCACTTTTCCCCTGCTGAGAGGTAGAACAGCCACCCTGGGCAGGGCCAGTCTTCCTTTCTTAGCTCTCCAGAAACCCTATTCATGTCTTCAAAGGGACACTCAGCCTGTCTGAGATAGTTAAGTGGGAGTTTGGAAGCTGTGTGGACCACCCGCTGTCCTGCCCTGTGGGAAATTATGGGCAAACCATCTCACATCTCTGAAGCTTGGTTTAACTGCTGATGGAATGGGGGACATACTGGGAGCCCCAAAAGGGGCTGGAAGGATGAGCTGCAGGCACAAGTCAGGGTACTCCGGCCCAAATTGACATCAAAAAGTGATGTCTTTGCTCGTACCTTACATGAAAGAGGGCATGGAAACAAATTTAGCAAAGGATGTTGAATAAACTGTGCAAGTCATTTGTTGGTTAATTTTTGTCTTTTTTGAGACAGGCTCTCAGGTAGCCCAGGCTGGCCTCCTACTCACTTTGTAGACCAGACTAGCCTTGAACTCCCCAACTTCTTGCTGGGATCTCTCCTATACTCTTTGTACAGAATACAAAGCTGATTATAAAAAAGAGTATAGTATTGTATGGTCTCATTTGAAAAACTTACTTTTCAAGAATCTGTAGTGAATGCCTGTTGTCTCATCCGTTTAGAAGACCGAGACACAAATTCACAAGTTCTAGGCTATAGTATGCGATGATATGTGTCTGCACTGAGCTTGACACCAATACTGTGGTCTCCTCTTAGAGACCGCCAGGTTGCCTAAGGGGAGGGGTGAAGCTGGCTCAGGCAGGAAACAGAATAGGTCATAACTCACATGCTGATCAGAAGTGGATCCAAGCCTGTGGATAATCTTTGCAGTCTAACCTGGGCAACACAGTGTTATTTGTCTCTTTAAAAAACAAAAGTAAAGTAACAACCTAAGTCAGGGGGCTCTCTGAATATATACACTAAGGCTAGGAGTTTCATACATGTGCCTGGGTCAGAAGCATCATTTAAAAATGATTTATTTTTCATGACCTCAAAAAAATTCTACAACTCATAAACACTTTCAGTAATGTGGCAGGATACAAGATTAACTAGAAAAAAAATCAGTAGCCCTCCTTTACATAGATGATAAATGGGCTGAGAAAGAAATCAGAGAAGCATCACCCTTCACAAATAGACACAAATAACATAAAATATCTTGAAGTAACTATAACTGAACAGAAAGACCTGTATGACAAGAACTTTAAATCTTTGAAGAAAGAAATTGAGGAAGACACCAGAAAATGGAAAGATCTCCCATGCTCTTGGGTAGGTAGCATTAACATAGTAAAAACGGCAATCTTACCAAAAGCAATCTACAGATTCAATGCAATGCCCATCAAAATCCCAGCAAAATTCTTCACAGACCTCAAAAAAAATGGTACTCAACTTTATTTGGAAAAGCAAAAAACTCAGGATAGCCAAAACATCTTGTACAAGAAAAGAGCTTCTGGAGACATCGAAATCCCTGACTTCAAACTCTACTACAGAGCTACAGTACTGAAAACAGCCTGGTATTAGCATAAGAACAGACAGGTGGACCAATGGAACTGATAGAAGAGCCGAATATCACTCCACACACCTATAAACACCTGATTTTTAACAAAGAAACAAAAAATATAAATTGGAAAAGAGAAAGCATATTCAACAAATGGTGCTGGCATAACTGGATATCAACATGTAGAAGAATGAAAATAGATCCATATCTATCTCCATGCACAAAACTCAAGTCCAAATGGATCAAAGACCCCAACATAAAACCAACCACACAACCTGATAGAAGAGAAAGTGGGAAGTACACTTAAACACATTGGCACAGGAGACCACTTTCTAAATATAACCCCAGCAGCACAGACACTGAGAGAAACAATTAATAAATGGGACCTCCTGAAACTGAGAAGCTTTTGTAAAGCAAAGGACAGGGTCAACAAGACTAAATGGCAGCCTACAGAATGAGAAAAGATCTTCACTAATCCCACATCAGACAGGGGTCTGATCTCCAAAATATACAAAGAACTCAAGAAATTGGTCATCAAAAGAACAAATAATCCAATAAAAAATGGGGTACAGACATAAACAGAGAACTCTCAACAGAGGGATCTAAAATGGCTGAAAGACACTTTAGGAAATGCTCAACATCCTTAGTCATCAGAGACGTGCAAATCAAAACAACTCTGAGATTCCATCTTACACCTGAATGAATGGCCAAGATCAAAAACCCTGATGACAACTTATGCTGGAGAGGATGTTGGGTAAAGGGAACACTTCTGCATTGCTGGTGGGAGTACAAACTGGTACAGCCCCTTTGGATTTCAGTATGGCAATTCCTCAGAAAACTAGGAAGCAACCTACCTCAAGACGCAGCAATACCACTTTTGGATATGTATCCAAAGGATGCTCTATCTTACCACATGGACATGTGTTCAACTATGTTCATAGCAACATTATTTGTTATAGCTAAAACCCTGAAACAACCTAAATGCCCCTCAGCTGAAGAATGGATAAGGAAAATGTGGTACATTTACACAATTGAGTACCATACACACACACACACACACACACACACACACACACACACACACACACACATACAAATGACATCTTGAAATTTGCGGGCAAATGGATGGAGGTAGAAAACATCATATTGTAGCCCAGACCCAGAAAGATAAATATCATTTGTACTCACTCATAAGTGGCTTTCAGACATAAAACAAAGAAAAACCAGCCTACAATTCACAATCCCAGAGAACCCAGATGACAAAGAGGATCCTAAGAGAGACATACATGGATCTAATCTACATGGGAAGTAGAAAAAGACAAGATCTCCTGAATAAATTGGGAGCATGGGGACCATGGGAGAGGGTAGAAGAGGAAGGGAGAGGAAGGGATGGGAGCAGAGAAAAATATAAAGTTTTAAAAAACAATTTGCAAAATAAAAGTGATATTTCATAGATATGCATCTGTTTTTTGCTGTGTGCACGCAGGTGCCTGAGGAGGCCAGAAGAGGGAATCAGATCCCTGGGAGCTGGAGTTTCAAATAGGTTTCAGTTGCGCAGTGTGGATGCTAGGAACTGGACTCAGGTCCTCTGTAAGAGCAACAAGTTCTTTTGATGGCTGAGTCGTTTCTCCAACTCCCATATGCTTATTTTTTTTCATTTGCCCACAATTTCTTTTTTCTTTTCTTTTCTTTTCTTTTTTTTCTTTTTTTTATTAATTAATTAATTTAATTATTAAAGATTTCTGCCTCTTCCCCGCCACCACCTCCCATTCCCTTCCCCTCCCCCAATCAAGTCTTCCTTCCTCCTCAGCCCAAAGAGCAAGCAGGTTTCTCTGCCCTGTGGGAGGTCCAAGGACCACCCACCTCCATCCAGGTCTATTAAGGTGAGCATCCAAACTACCTGGGCTCCCACAAAGCCATTACGTGCAATAGGATCAAGAACCCATTGCCATTGTTCTTCAGTTCTCAGTAGTCCTCATTGTCCATTATGTTCAGCGAGACTGGTTTTGTTTTCTTTTCTTTTCTTTCTTTCTTTCTTTTTTCTTTTTGTGAACATTGGCAGTTTGGTGATAGGTAGAAAGTCAAACACAGCAGTCAAAAGTCTGGAGTGTCGGATCATAAGAACTGGGTTCAAATCCCAGCTTCATCCTTTTTAGCTGTGTGAACCTGAGTAGCTACCCTCACCTCTTGGAGCCTCCAGCCCCTCCTCATGTGTGGAATGAGCATTACTGGTTCAGGTCAGGCCAACCATTAAATAATGTATTTTTCTTTTCTTTTCTCTCTCTTTCTCTCTCTCTCTCTCTCTCTCTCTCTCTCTCTCTCTCTCTCTCTCTCTCTCTCTCTGGTTTTTCGAGACAGGGTTTCTCTGTGTAACAGCCCTACCTGTCCTGGAACTAGCTCTTGTAGACCAGGTTGACTTTGAACTCACATAGATCTGCCTATCTCTGCCTCCCATGTGCTGGGAATAAAGGCGTGTGCCACCATCACTTGGCAAATAGTTTTCAGTCCACTAGCTTGTTGGGCGACAGGAGTCTGGAACAGTGAAGGAAAAGTGGCCAATGAAAGGCTCTTCTAATGGGCTATGTTGAGGATGACAGGTTAGTGTCATTTGCCAACTCGATATAATTTGGATTCATCTTAGAAGGGCACGTCAATGAGAGATCATTTAGATTGGGTTGGCCTCTAGCCATTCAAGTGAAGAACTTTCTTAACGGAATGAATTGATATAGCAAAGACCCACCCATGGAGAGTGGCATCATTACCTAGTCAAGGGCACCCTGGACGGTATAAGATGGAGAAAGTGAGCTAAGTGGCAGCGTGCATTCCTTGCTCTCCGCTTCTTGACAGTGGATGCAATTCAACCAGGTGTCTCAGTCACCTGCTACCATGGCTTCTCTGCACTGCAGTACTGTAGCTTGTGGCTGGGAACAAGAACTGCTTCGTCAAGGTATTTTATCCCAGCAGCTGCCAAAGAAACAAAGGCCAAGCCGAAGGTTGGAGCATAGTCTAGAAGGGCGACTAGTCTGTGAGCATCTGCTTTAGACAGAGAACGCAGCCTGGAGAAGCATGGGTCCCAAGACAGGGAAGGGTGTCATGAGATTGAAGTGATGAGCACCATAGAACCTGTTTGGAAAGGGAGCGGGGTCTAGATGAATCAGGGCGCCGAGCTCAGGTGTGGACCCCTCTGAGGGGCTTCTCCTCCTCTTGAAGCCTGCCTGCCGGGCGCCTCCGTGCTCTTTTCTAATTTCTTGGAAAGTCTTACTCTGGTCAGGCCCTTCCTACCATCTCAGGCTCACTTCGTTACTACACCAAATTATGAAGCCACTGAGGGATTTTAGATTCCGTCATCATCCTCTATAACCCAATACAGTTCCAATACCTGTTGAAGGAACAGGAAGCTTCACATGCAATTCGTCCCGCTTTCCCGAGCTATCTATAGAAGAAAAGAAGTAAGTGCCTGCTTTATGACTCAATAGACTTCATTGCAAAGCTTTAGAAGACTATTTTGGAAGAAGTGATAATTCAGACACATTCCAGTTCTCACACAGTTATAAAATCATGTTCCTTCAGATAGCTTTGCAAAGTGATTGTCGGAGAGCAGATTATGTATGACACAAAGTTCAGGTAATAAAGTTTGTTTCATTAAATGCATTGTAAAAAGCCGAAGTTCCCACCAACTTTGACAGGCTCCCACCACGGGTGAATCACTATCCGAGATCTCCCGGGTCGTTACAGACACAGCATCTGCTCTGCTCTTCCCATTTCTTCTTCAAGAGCTTCCGCCCAGCTTAGTCTCCCTCCAACAGCAACAAGGGTAGAGGCCAATCTGACTCTGATCCTGCCCTAGGTCGTACAACTGGAGGAAGAGGCTCCAAGGTACCTTCCTTCTAGTGTTCAGGAGACTGAGGAGGCAGGGTCTTCCTTCCCACCTTCAGGAGATGAAGGTCTCCTTCCCTACTTTTAGATATGGAAACAGCCCTTCCTGAAGAAGGCGGGAGATTCTTTTTCATCAGGACCCGATTCTTGGTGACCGTCTCTACCACTCCTCCTCATCTCTGTGGTCCATGCAGCCAAGAGCATGTATTGTCGTGTTCCCATGTGCATGGAAGATGTGCTAGGTAGCACTGCAAACTGACCTCTGCCCAGGTATCACTCTAGGCTGTTCTCAGTTACAGAGGGGAGTTTAGCTGTGTGTATGTGCTGATCTCCACTCATCCGCTGAACTTAAGGGTCTTATCTAGTTCCAGTCATGAAACTCTTAAGAAGAATCTTCTCCAGAGTCAGAGAGATTGGAAGTGCATGTGTGAGGGCTGGTGCCAGGGATAGTTTCCACCATCAAGATGACAGGGGTTCAAGGCCCCAGTCCAGAGCAATCCCCCAAAGCTGAGTGGTTCCCACTCAGTTAGCAACCAAGAACTCCCGTCGTTACTAGGAAGTGAATTCTGATGGCAAAGGGGATGTGTGGAAGAGGATCCACCCAGGTAGGAACTCAGTGGCCTTCAGCTCCACTGCAACCTTGTGAGTCCCCAGTTGAGAACCAAGTCATAGCATGCTAACTCTGATTCCAGAACTAGGAGGTGTTGAGTGAGGTTTAAGCTGTCTTTGGGGTTGTTACAAAATCATATAATGTGAATGTAGGCTGGCTACCATACACACAAGGCATTACAAACTTGCCTCAAATATCTCCCATGTCTTCCATTTGAAGACGTCTGCAATAAGTCCTTAACTCATTTCCCCTCCTCCTTCTCTTCCTCCCCTTCTCTCTCCCTCCCTCCATCTTTTCCTCTTTTTCCCCTCCCTCCTTTCTTTGCTGCAGCGTTATGTGTGGAATCCAGAGCTTTGTGCACGAGAGGCACATGATTCACCACTGACTCACTCCCCAGTCTCAACTTCTGGGAAGCACGGTAATTAAGAAGTAAGGAGAAGGGGCTGTTGCAGGGCTGCTTGGGTTCAAAGCTAAGCTACAAAGAGGCCATGACTTTGGATGAAGTCGGGCATCAGAAGGAAGAAAATTTGCCCCCAAAGACACCCAAGTCCTAATTCCTAGAACCTGTGGCTAAGTTGCATTAAACAGCCAAAGGGGACTTTTGGAGAATTCAAGTTAGGGACTTTAAGATTCATCTGCTGGCCACTAGGTCATTAATTTGGCTCCTGAAAGTGGGAGAGGAAGGCAGAAGGGTTAGTCAGTGCGATGTGACAGAGAGTGAGGTTCCACACGACCAGCAGAGGGAGAGGAGAGGATCAGGGTGGCAGGATGCCCTGTCGCACAGGGTTGAGACCCACATAGTTAGCAGAGAGACATCAGGGCTGAGGGTGCTGTCTTGGAGTCAGAAACAGTCCCTAGCTACAGACACCAAGAGGAACAAGCATGTTCTTACAACCACAGTGACTAAAATTTGTCCACAACCCAAATGTGCCAGGAAACAGATCTTCCCTGACTCCCAATAAACCAGGCAGGAATACCACCTGGCCAGATAGCAGCATCTTAGTTCTCTGACACCAGTACTAGATTTTCCACCTGAGAATTGGAAGCTAATACGTTTGAATTGCTTCAAGATGCTTTGTCCTTTCTGTCATAGACATAACAGAAAAGCAAACACCAGGATGGGGCAAACGAACCCCTGTCAATCACAGTGAAGAGACTAGCCTGGAAAGGTGCCAGGCCACGCCTCCCTTCTCACCACCCCAGCCAGGCCCTCCTCCCTCCTCCTTCCTGGCAGCCAATAGCTGGCACTCTCAGCCTTCCATGGTGCTCTTAGCAGATGTTCTCAAGCAATTCTCCCAGCCTCAGATTCTGTGTCAGAAAGTGTCTTCTCCACGAAGCCTCTCCTGGCTTCTCCATCAGGTCAGTCCCTACAAACACCAAGACTATGTTGGTGCATGTGGTAGATGTTACATTTACTCAAACTCCAGGCTGTGGGGAGAGTTTCTCCTCTTTTATTCCAGCCTATCTGTCATGATATGTTAGCACATAGTAAAAGACAATCCCACAAACCAGTAAATCTTTTCTAAATATTATTTTTTAAAATGTAATCCTCTCGTTTCACCATTCCCTTTCCTCCCTCCAACTCTTCCCATATATTCTACCCTCTGCTCGCTCCCAAATTCATGGCTGCTCTTTCTTTAATGGTTGTAATTTTTTTAAAAAAGATTTGTTTTACTTTTATTATGTGTTTGTGTGTGGGTATCTGAATCTGAGCCCAAAGAGTGCAGAAGAGGGTGTCAGAATCACTGGGACTTGAGTAACGGTCAGTTTTGAGCCACTCCAGGTGGGTGCTGGGAGCCAAACTTTGGTCCTGTGCAAGAGCAGTGTGTGCTCCAAACTACTGGGCCATCTCCCCAGCCTCCTCGTTTTCAAAGCTTACTTTCGTGAGGCTGCTTCACATGAGATGGACTTGTGGAACACAGTTTTAAGTGTGGAATATGTTGACATTGCCCGTTTTTATAATGTTGTACAGAAAAGCTCACAGTTTATCTATCTGGCTTGACTGGATCTCTAAACCCAATCAATGGTTAGTAACTACAGGTTACTGGGATAGAGAGATGGCTCAGTGGTTAAGAGAACTTGCTGTTCTTCCCGAGGACAGGGCTTTAGTTTCCAGCATCCACATGATAGTCCACAGCCATTAGTAGGCAGGCCTATTGTGCACATACATTCACACAGACAAAGCACTCATACATAGGAAGTAAGATGAGTAAATCTAAACCGAGATAGAACCACACCTTTGCCCTCCACCCCATGGGAATGCTGTTGATGGTTAATCAATTATTAGTTTTATGAGCTCTAGGGTCACATGGAAGATGAGCTGGGCATATGGACCAGCTTGTGGGAGATTATTTGATTAGCTTCATTGTTTAATTGAGATGGAATGATCTGCTCATCATGAGTGCCACCCTTCCCTGTGCTAGGATCCTGGATAGCATCAAAAGGAGAAGCTGAATTAAGCATCAGTGTCCTATGCTTTCTGCTTCCTGACTGTGGATGCACTGTGACCAACCACCTCTGTGACTTCCCCACCGTGACTGACTTGAATCTTAGTGAACCCTAACCAATCCTTTCTCCTGTGAATTCTGTCAGGGTATTTTATCACAGCCACTAAAAAATAGCCAAGATATTGTCATTTCAGTCCTTTAGTCTATGACTTTGACTACTCCAGAGGACTTACTTGTGCTTTGCCTTGTTTATTACACTTGGCAATTTCTCCATCCACCCATGATGTCACACAGGTCAGTTCCCTTGACCTTTTGAAGGCTAAAAGATGGCCCTGTGAACATGCATACCACATATTCTTATCCACTCATCAACTTATATACCTTTTGGTTATTCCTGATTTTAGCCGTTACAGATAGAGCTGTACACACAGGAGTGCTGGCATCTTCCCAGGTCCTGCCCATACTCTGTGTAAGTACCCAGTATTGGATTGCTTCCATACTGGTGTCCACAATCTCTGTGCCATCGTTCCCTTCCACCAAGTCCACAAGGATTTCATCTTCTCCCAGTCTGCATAGAACACGTTCATGTCTCATATTCACGTCCTGTGTCCATGATGGATGGATGGGTAGGGAACTCAGAGAAGCTGACATCTGAAACATTCCCTGCTTCTTCCTATCCTCTCATCTACATTCCTCTATTGCATGTTGCTGCCCATCTGACTTTGCTGGGAGCATAACATGTAGCAAGCTCTGCTCAACCCTACCTTGGTGCTTCCAGTCTGGAGTTTGTCTAGGTCTGCCTCCAGCCCTCCATTCCACCTCCTTTCCCCGTCTGTGGCTATTCCTCTCTGCATTGCACAGGTAGATCCCAGGTAACCGGAAAAAGAATGAAGTCTTTAAGTTTGACTCCTCTGTAGGTCCTAGTCAGATGCTTGGCAAATAGTTTTTAGTTTGAACACAAAACTGAACACTGCAGGTGTCAAACACTCTCCGCTTATATGCTCCTGTGTGCACCCAAATGTCAGTGTCATTAGAGATTGGCATGTTTTGCCAGTATACATACTTATGTATATATAAATATGTATACACCTCTGTAAATACACTGGTGTGTGTGTGTGTGTGTGTGTGTGTGTGTGTGTAGAGGCCAGTTTTGAGACACAGTCTCACTGAACCTGGAGTTGACCAAATGGCTAGGTTGGCTGGCCAGGGAGCCCACTGGGATCCTCCTGTCTCTGCTTCCCAGAACTGAATTACAGGTATGAGCCACCGTACCTAGATTTTCATGTGGGTGCTGGGATCAAACTCAGGTCCTTATGTTTGCACAGCAAGCACTTTACCTACTGAGCATCTCCTCTGCCTCCCATCAGGAAGATTAAAAATATCATCAACTGTGACAAAAGACAGCAATAATATCAAACAATTTTCTTTTATAGAGGCTAAAAATATTGTTAGGTTGTTGACTGCTGACTTGAAAATATGAAATTAGAATGAAAAATAATAAAACACATTAAAAAAAGCATCAACAATATGCCTCATAGATCACTTTGAAAATAGGTGAAGTAATTTCATTGCCTGTTTTTCTTCCTGAAAATTTCCCTTCTCTACAGGGCTAACACTAAATTGACAGTTGTAATAATTAGCAGTCAGGAAAACACAAGCTTTTAAAGCTACAGCAGATTAGAAAAGAATTTTCTAGAGAAGTCATAAGGCTTCTTCCCATGAGCGTGGCCATCGGTCTCAATTGTTGGGTAGGGATAAGGTAGAAAAGCCTTTGAGAAGGAAGTGAAGCTGTGGATGAAGTTACATTTCAATGTCCTTCCTGGTCTCAGGTTTCAAGCAGGCCGCTTGCCTCTGGCTGTGTGTATAAACTGATCAAGTTGACTCCTGGTGAATAGCAGGCCTATTTGCACTTCCCATAGCTTCGGGTCTTGTGCACAACCCCAAAGCTGAATTTAGCTGGAGTGGGATCCCAACCCACCCTCAGTCACAGGGATTCAGCAGTCAACAGCTGGATGGGTTTGTTACTGTGACTGACATCACTCAACAGCTGGTTAACAAGGGCCTTCAGCACAGGCCTTGTGTGGACATTTCTTAGGCCCAGAGGAAAGGCATTCCGAGCTGAAACCAAGAAGATGAACTCATTACCGAAAGGATGCAGGTAGAGGGAAGGGTCCTCTAGACAGAGAAATGGCAAACACGGATCTTGGGAATGAGATTGAAAGAGACCAATGGTTTTCATAGATGGACATTTGAGGGGCACAGCAGCAGTGCTGGTGGGAAGTGGTGGAGCAATAGGGAGTGAGGTCAAGTGGGAGGAGGCTGAGCATACAGGCACTTTGGTTCTGGAAGGAGTCTACAGCAGAAAGGTGGGGAGGGATGGGAAGCAGGGGTGACAGGAGTCAAATCTGGTGTTGAGGATGGCCCATGGAGAATACGTAGGGGCAAGGCAAAACAAGAACAGGGACATGAAGATGAGAAGCTGACGCTTCTGGGCCTCAGCTCAGAGGTTAATGTGCCAATCACAGCAGCAGCAAGACTGGTGTGAGAGTGAGCAGACTTCAGCGGACCTTCCCCCCTTCTCTTCAGGGCTTCATATCTGAGGTTCTATTTCCTGCCAGATGTTGGAGGAGAGTCAATTATCCCTCCCTGGACACTATGGGAAAAGTAGGACTTAGTCCTTCCTGTTTTGTAAGTGGGAAACTAAAGTTGGGAGGCCCGTGTCCTTCAACAGCATGTGGCTAGTCTGTGTTCAGAACCCCCAAGTTATAATTTAATACCACTTTCTTGTCCATTTATTTTCTTCTCATCATGCCTTCCTTATTTCCCCAGACCGAAGCTATTCTTATTTGTACGTTTATTGACACACTGCTAAACTTTTCTCATGTCACCTTTATAAAAATGAATGTGCAGCTTTAAATCCCAGGCAGTATTTCTTTAGAAACTTGTTCATTTCCTTAATTACCAGCGTACACGCAGTAAGGCTCCAAGGTAGGCTCTGGGGTAATAGTAATACTTGGCCCGTTTCTTTCCACAGCTCAGAGTTGACCTTGAGTTTTACTACTCCAAAGGCCACAGTCTTTTGACCAGTCATACCAACATCACCTGGAAGATGACTCAGCAGGTAAAGGTGCTTGCTGACAAGCCTGATGACCTGAGATTGGTCCCTGAAATGCACATGGCGAAAGGAGAGAACCAAATCCCAAACATTGTGCTCTGACCCCCAATGCATACTCTGACATGCATACATGCACACTTGCAATGAAATAAACAAAAATGGAAAACATAGCAAACTCTTGCTTCATCCCAGGCCTACTAATAGAAGTTGCATCTTAGGAAGATTCTTGGATATGATAATGTTTCAGAAGCGACGGGCAAGGGCACACTGAATAAGCATCATGAATAGGATATGCTGTGACCCTGGGAATGAGTGAATAGACCAGGTTGTTGAATATTTAATTATTTAATGCTCCCCCCCCCAACTAAAAAATTCACCCCTGAGCTCAAGGAGATCATATCTTGTTCCACTCTCATTTCTTTGTGTGTGGTGTGTATGTGTGTGTGTATGTGTGTGTGTGTGTGTATACAGGCACATACAAATTTGTGTTCATGCGTATAGAGGCCAGAGGTATCCATCAAGTGTCTTTCTCCATTGCTTTCCACTTTAGTATTTGAGACAGATGACTCAGTGGTTAAGAGCACTGTCTGTTCTTCCAAAGGTCCTGAGTTCAATTCCCAGCAACCACATGGTGACTCACAACCATCTATAATGAGATCTGGTGTCCTCTTAAGGAAGAGACCTGATCAGTCATCCTCATCACCTTAGACCATGAAACCCAATATGGACAAGTTCAACAGAACCACCATATATGGGCTGCCCATCATGCTTCAGCATTGACAAGGCATAAATTTCATTTTTTTCCTCACTGAACCTGCAATTCACTAATTCAGTAAGACTCACTGACATCAACTCCAAGAATCCTCTGTCTCCACCTCCCCAGCGCCGGGATTAGATTCACATGCTTCCATGCTTGGCTTTGACCGTGGGTGCTGGGATCCAAACTCAGGTTCTCATGCTTGCGTGCCAGGGACTTTACCCACCGAACCACCTCCCTGGCTCCCCAAATGCTATTTCTCTTGAGGAATCTTCCCCTAACTAGCTGGGTCCTGAGACCCTGTCCCCTCCTGACACATTTCTGTGCTAATGCTGATGGATTGTATTGTTCACAAATGCACTCAAATAAGTTTGTGGGCTTTCGAGGTTTCAGCAAATGATGGACTTATTCGATTTTTGCCAGCACAGCTTTGATTTATTGAGTGTGGGGCTTTGTTTGGCTGCCACAGTGGGGGAACCTTGTTTATCCTCTTCAGAGCCACATGGCTTCATCATGGTTGACATAAACAGAAATGGAAAACTCACAGGATGAAATGGAATAGAATTTTGCACAGAACGGCTTTTGCAAGAAGGTTATGGATGAATTTGCTTTTTTGTATCATTTTTATGTCTATTACATGTGGAGAGCTGGGTGATCCTTGGCTCAGTTGACACCCCTAATTTAACTGCCTCCCCCAATGTCTGTTACTCAGTCGAACCCTTAGGCTCAGTGGCTAAAAATGAACTAACAAAAAACCCAACTTTTCAATTTTCTTCTCTTAGGCTATGCCCGTGCAAGTCTAGTTTTCCTCCTGCATTAAGGCTAAAAGCAAATAAAGTATATATGTTCCGAATGCAAAATAAATTCCTTTATGCTCCCCACCACCTGCCCTCTCTTCTGAAATACAACTTCTTTTAGGTTGATTTAGAGTAAACCAACTCATTCTTTCCTGCCTTTTTTTTTTTTTTTTTTTTTTTTTTAAATCTCCAGAGTTTTCCGGGCTTGCTAAGAATGCCTTTTCTATGCACAGGTGTCCCAGACATCATCCATCATGTTCAGTGTTGTGAGACGCTACACATAAAAATGGGTGACACAGAATCTCGGTTATTGGCTTGCTCTGGACCCTTGATAAATGTCACTGCTGTTGCCACTCTGTGAGATCCCAGCATCTCACATCTGGAAAGTTCTGTTAACAATATTTCTTGTGAACTTCTAGGTGGACGTAACGGGATAGGAGGAGCAGCTATGGACACTTTCCTATTTCATCCGGTATTCCACAGTATTAAAAGGAACCACCATACACATGTGGTTAGTCGCTTAGCATGTGCATACTGCAGTGGTTTCTCTGTTCTGAGAGAACCCCCACCCCAGCTCAGATGTCCTTCAGAGAACAAGGTTGACAGCAGCAGAACAGAACTTTGAGAAGAGCCTGGACCCAGATGTCACCAGGAGGAGGGGCAAGTATGAAGGAAGCATGGATATCTCACGTGTCTCAGCCACACGGCTGACCACCTACTGGAGGGGGTAAGTCTGAACTCTGAATTCTTGGCTGACCTCGTTCCTGCCCCCTCCTCCCTATACAATCTGAAGGGGAACTAGAAGGCAGATTTAGAGAATGTGGATCCACTGTCTTAGATTGCCGACTCTCTAAACAAAGCCGTTTTCAAGATCTGATTCCTGTCTCTTCTCACCGGCGTCTGTGAGTGACAGACCACTGTTCCAGTATATTCCAGTGTGGAAGGAGCCCCTGCACACAGTTCCTCTGCACAATCATCCTGCCTCTGCCCCAGTGCCAGTAGTAGTCAAGACTTGTCCTCAAGCTCTGTGAATTGGGGTGGGTGGGGTGGGGTGAAGACACGCAGAAGTATGAGTGGGAAGTGAACTGAGTGGCCAGGTACATGCCTGCATGTATGTGACAACTGCTCCATGACAAAAGGGACCACAGCAGGGAAGAGGATAGTCTTGAGGTAGAACACACAAGTTCAGTAGGCTACCCATGTGTTAAAATAAAAACCTGTCTGTTGAAGATGCTCTCTTTTTTCCATTGAATACTTTTAGCTCTTTTATCAAAAATTAGGTGTTCATAAGTTTGTGGGTTAAAATCAGGGTCTTCTACTCGGTTCCATTGATCGACTTCTCTGTTTTTATGCCAATACCAAGCTGTTTTCAATACTGAGGCTCTGTAATAGAGTTTGAGGTCAGGGATGGTAATGCCTCCAGACGATCCTTTATTATATAAGATTGTTTTGGCTATCCTGGGTTTTTTGTTTCTCCATATAAAGTCGATTATTGTCCTCTCAAGATCTGTGAAGAATTTTGATGGGATTTTAATGGGGATTGCATTGAATCTATAAATTGCCCTTGGTAGAATTGCCATTTTTACTATGTTGATCCTCCCAATCCAAGAGCAAGGGAGATCCTTCCATTTTCTGGTATCCTCCTCAATTTCTTTCTTCATTGACTTAAAGTTCTTGTCAAACAGATCCTTTACTTCCTTGGTTAGAGTTACCCCAAGATATTTTATGCTATTTGTGGCTATCGTGAAGGGTGATGCTTCTCTGATTTCCATCTCTGCTTCCTTATCCTTTGTGTATAGGAGGGCAACTGATTTTTTGGAATTGATCTTGTATCCTGCAACGCTACTAAAGGTGTTTATCAGCTGAAGGAGTTCTTTGCTGGAGTTTTTGGGGTCGCTTATGTACACTATCATATCGTCTGCAAATAATGAAAGTTTAACTTCTTCCTTTCCAATTTGAATCCCTTTGATCCCCTTATGTTGTCTTATTGCTACTGCTGGAATTTCAAGCACTATATTAAAGAGGTATGGAGAGAGTGGACAACCTTGTCGTGTTCCTGATTTTAGTGGAATAGCTTTGAGTTTCTCTCCATTTAATTTGATGTTAGCTGACGGCTTGCTATAAATAGCTTTTATTATATTTAGGAACGACCCTTGTATTCCTAATCTCTCTAAGACCTTTATCATAAAGGGATGTTGAATTTTGTCAAATGCTTTTTCCGCATCTAATGAAATGATCATATGGTTTTTTTCTTTCAGATTATTTATATGATGGATTACATTGATAGATTTTCGTATGTTGAACCAGCCCTGCATCTCTGGGATGAAGCCTACTTGATCATAATGGATAATTTTTCTAATGTGTTCTTGGATTCGGTTTGCCAGTATTTTATTGAGTATTTTTGCGTCGATGTTCATGAGTGAGATTGGCCTGTAGTTCTCTTTCTTGGTTGTGTCTTTGTGTGGTTTTGGTATCAGAGTAACTTCAGCTTCATAAAAGGAATTTGGCAATGACTTCTCTGTTTCAATATTGTGAAATACATTAAGGAGTATAGGTATTAGGTCTTCTTGGAAGTTCTGGTAGAATTCTGCAATAAAGCCGTCTGGACCTGGGCTTTTTTTGGTGGGGAGGTTTTTTATAACAACTTCTAATTCTTCGCGACTAACAGGTCTATTTAGATTGTTCACCTGGTCCTGGTTTAACTTTGGTATATGGTACTTATCTAAAAAAGTGTCCATTTCTTTTACATTTTCCAATTTTGTGGCATACAGGTTTTTGTAGTAAGATCTAATGATTCTCTGAATTTCGTCTGTGTCTGTGGTTATGTCTCCCTTTTCGTTTCTGATTTTGTTAATTTGCGTATTCTCTCTCCGCCGTTTGATTAGTTTGGATAGGGGTTTATCAATCTTATTGATTTTCTCCAAGAACCAGCTTTTTGTTTCATTGATTCTTTGGATTGTTTTCTGTGTTTCTATTTTGTTGATTTCAGCCCTCAATTTGATTATTTCCAGTCTTCTACTTCTCCTAGGTGAATCTGCTTCTTTTCTTTCTAAAGCTTTAAGGTGGATGCTACCACACTGGTGAGTGCTAGATATTGAACTCAGGTCCTAATGTTTGCACAAAAGTACTTTCCTGCCTAAGCTACCTCCCCAATCTGTCTCCTCCTGTTTCCTTTTCATTTGTTTGTCTGAGACAGAAGAATATTTTCCTAGCTCTGAGGAAGTAAAGGCTTCTGTGTTGGCGAATATTGGTCTCAACTTGACCCCATCTGAAATCACCTAAAACCCAAGTACCTGGACATATCTGCAGGGTATTTTCATTTTTGGATCCTTTCAGGTGGAGAGACCCACCCTAAAATCTGGGCCATACTTTCTGATGGCATTCACATAAAAGGACCCAGGAGAAGGAGGTTTTTGCTGTTTGCCTGCTTGCCCTCACTCTCATTGGCCATGTCATCCGTTCTGCTGCTGAGGGTAGCACCATTCCCTAGTGAAGGGTCCTCAAATGTATCTAGCTAACCCTGAATCTTGATCTAGCTGAGTATAAAAACACAAGCAATCAGGCAGCCTTTGTGTGTTCATATTTCTCAGCTCTTGACTGTGAATCTGCTGTGACAAGCTGTTTGAGTTCCTGCCTTGACTTCCCCTCAGTGATGAGCTGTGGGAATTGTGAACCGAAACAAGCCCTTTCCTTCCCTAAGATGCTGCTTGCCAGGATGTTTTGTCAAAGCAACGGAAGTGACGTTCTAACGGAGACTTAGAAAGTTGCTTGAGCCAGACACGAGATACTCAACAGCGATTGGGTACGGAAGGAGCACTGTCACCAGGGAAATGCAGAGTCAAGCCTTAACGCAGCATGATGACAGACTTGAATAAAATAAAAAAGGAAAATGTGAAGTAACTGGAACTCACATGCTCTGCTGACAAGAGTCTAAATTTGTGCGGTCCTTATGAAACAGCTTGGTAGAAGCTTCAATAGGAAAATGTACATAACTTGACTCAGGAATTCCACTCTTAAGTTATACACCCAAAGGAAAGCCACATATGTTCACTGAAGGATTTTGCAGGGCTATTCATAGCAGTCCTACGTAGACAAGCCTTGGGATGGAGAAACTCACAAGTCCACCTTCAAAGACCATATCCATTGAGATGTTTGCTGTTGTCAACTTGACAGAACCTAGAATCACCTGGGAGATGCTGAGGGAGGCGCCATTCTCTGGACTTGCCTATGGGGTTTACATTAACTAGGGTGAGAAGACTTGCCCACTGTGGGTGGCACCGTTCCTTGGCTGGGAGCCTGGACTGTGTAAGTGGAGTTAGGGAGCTGAGCAGTAGCATTAATGCCTCTGCATCCTGACAATGGGTGGGTTGTGACCAGCTACCTCCAGGTCCTTGACTTCCCTGACCTAAGGGATGGCATCCTTGAACTGTGAGCCACAATAATCTCCTCTCCCTTGTGTTGCTTTTATCAGAGTGTTCTATCTCAGTAACAGGAAAAGAAACTGGTATTCACAGAATCAAGCACTGTACCACAATGAGGTTGAATGGACCTTGACTGTACAGGAAAATAAAGGTAAAGAGGAAGAAGAAGAAGGAGGAGGAAGAGGAAGAGGAGGAGGAGGGGTAAGCACTTTCATATAGTTCTGTATATACCTGTACGTGTAGTTTCACATGGAGGCCATAGACTGATGTCAGGCATCTCCTGTTACTCTCCATCTTACTGCTTGTGTGTGTATGAATGTGTGTGCATGTAGAAGAAAGTGTCTTACTCAGTTGCTCTCACTGTGTGTGTGTAAGAATGCGTGCACATTCATGTCTGGAATGGAACATAGACATTCATTGTGATGTGTGCATGTAGATTAAAGGGCAACCTTGGGTGTTTTCCTTGTGTTGGCTAGTTTTATGGCAGCTTAACATATGAACTAGAGTTAATGAGAGGAGAAAACCTCAATTGAGGAAATGACTCCATAAGATAGGGCTGTAATGCATTTTCTTAATTAGTTATTGATGAGGGAGGTCCCAGCCCATTGTGGGTGGTTCTCTCCCTGTGCTGGAGGTCCTGGGTCCAATGGATTGGCCTAGAACCCATGGGAAGCAAGTTCGTAATCAGCACCCCTCTATGGTCTCTGCCCCCTGTCCTGACTTCCTTCGGTGATGGACATTGCTGTGGAAGTGTGAGCTGAGTAAACCCTTTCCTCCCCAATGTGTTTTTTGGACACAGAGTTTTAATTCCATGATAGAAACCCTAGGACAGTCTTCACCTTCCATTTTGCTCAAGGCAGTTGTATCTCTTGGCTGCTTGTTTGCTGTATATATTGAGCAGGCTTTCCTACAAGCTCTTGTAGCCTTTCCTTTCTACATCCCATCTCCCTACAGGAGAACAGGATTTCAGAGGCTCGTGCTGTACCTGTAGTTTTCGCATGGGTTCTGAGGACTCAGACTCAGGTTCTTATGCTTGCATAGCAAAATACTTTTACTCAGTGAACTGTCTCCCCAGCCCCAACTTTAGTTTCATAGGCAAGAGCTCACTGAACCCTGGATTGATTAGTTTCATAGGCAAGATCTCACTGAACCCCGGATTGGTCAGTTTGACTCAGCTGACTGGTCAGTGAGTTCTAGAGATCTGCCTATCTCTGCCCTCCCTGGCCCTGGAGATGCAGAGAGGACTCGCTGTGCCAGGCTTTTAGCTCCATGCTGAGGATCCAAGTTCAAGTCTTCAAGCTCACACAACAGGAACTTTGTCGGCTGAGCCACTTGCACGGCCCCTGAGCCGGGCTTGTATGAGTCTTATGTGTACTTATCTGTTTCTCTTACATCTTGGTAGGACTTATAAACCTAAGCGCAGCTGTGTCAGTGGGAGATGATGTGAAGCAAAATTCACCCCATGAAGATCTTCCCTTGCTCAGTGTGTTACCTCTTAAAGCCAGAGTTAAAGTTCATCAGATGGAAAATAAGCGAAGTTTAAAACAATACTATAAACACTGATGTAGGATCTGTACTAGGAAAACGCACAGATTCCGGGCTCAGTCCTTGGTTCAGTGGGTAAGGGAATGTCCTGCTCTTGCAGAGGACCTGAGTTTGGTTCCCAGCATCCTCATTTGGCAGCCTACAACTGTTTGTGACTCTAGGTCCAGCGGGTACCCTCTCATGGCCCCTGCTGATACCTGTATTCACGAGCATGTACAGACATATACACACAATCAAAAATAAAATAAAAACCTTTAAAAAATACAATTTTCCTTCATCCCTGTGGGATTTTTTGGGATACACTCTGCCCCGAGAGCTGCTGGTTCTCTGGAGAGGGAGCGTGGTGCTGCTTCTGTTATGTACCAAAGCAGTTCCTTATTTTCCCTCCAGGGTCATATAGGGAATGAGGAATGGCCTTCTAGCAATGACCATTTATCTTTTAGGGTCACCACAGACAGCATGAGGGGCCATGACATAGCTAAGGTATTCCCTGTGCCTTGATCTTATTTTAGCAAGCCTCTAGCTAGCATGGAAGCAGGAGCCTGGTATTTCTTGCTGTGTGTACACCTCATGGGTCCTCAGAGGGCAGGCTGGTGTAGGGCTGTGTGGCACTCTTTACCATCAACTCATTCCGACTGGAAAGCAGGCCTGGCTCAGGGTGGCCTGATATGGCTGTGTCTTCTGATAGCCGTCCTGGCCCATCTAGTTCCTGCACTCCACAGCTGTGGGTAACACGTGCCTTCTCTGCCAGCCCTCCTGCTTCAGTCCTCTGTTGTGAGTGAGCACACACAAGCCACTTCGCTCAGCCTGGCTAGCCGTCTTTGCTTCCCTGCTGCTGCCACCATGCAAGCACTAAACACAGAGACCCTTGGCATTAGGAGGAGGAGGACTCTGTGTGGTCTTTAAAGGAAAAGAACAGGGCAGTGGCTGGAGTGTGTGTGGGGCGGTGTAGGGCAGTTTGTAGAATCCTTGCCAAGCGTGCAGGAAACCCTGGATTCTTGCATAGACTGGGCATAGCGGTGCATGCCTGCAATCCCAGCACTCCCAAGGTAATTGCAGGAGAACCAGCGGGCTAAGGTCAACATGGGCTATGGGAGTTTGAGGTTACCCCAAATGCTGTCTCAAAAACAAAACAAAACAAGATGCAAAAGCTGTGACCTAACACTTTTCAACACTCAGGCTTGGTACAGGGTTTGCTGGAGCACTCTCTTCCCCTCCCCTCTCCCTTTCCCTCCCTCTTCTCCCCTTTCCTCCTTTCCTCTTCTCCATCCCTCCAGAGCTTGAAAGCTGTTCACATATAAGCATTAGAATAGTCTTTTACAGAATGCCCATTAGGGGAAAACTTGCTTCATTAAGGAGGGCCAGATTATAAAATGCTCAGCTAACTGACCGAGGCAGTGAGAGCCCTCTGGACCTTGGTTTTCCCAAAATCTAAAATGAGTTGATTACAAGAGAAACTGCATGGCTTTCAGAATGCTGTGTATAGATTCATAGATTCATTAAGGACGTAAATAATGGATTCATTAGCTTAATAATCACTGACCTCTATTGTGGACACAGTGATAAACACTGACAGTGTAGAATCTTAGTATTGACTATAAGTCTCATTAGCGTCTCTACCTGGGAAGAGAGAGGACACACACCTTCTGTGAGAGACTATTACACAACAGGCACAGGCTAAGTTCTGAAAATGCCCTGTCCCATCTAACCTTTAAAGCGCCCCCCCCACTTTCGCTATTTTATATTCAGCAGATTAAAACGGGCAAAAATGACCACAGGAGCCCCCTCATTTCGCATGTTTTGCCTACAGCATCCCAAACAAAAGCTGGCAGCTGAAGAATACCACTGGAACGGTTCCACTGGAAGGGTTATAACATGCTGTGTGCTTCATTGACTACAGAACCTGTCTCTATCAGTCTTGGGTGAAGAGAAAACTGGTCACACAGGGGCAAAAGTAGGGGCCCCAGAGAGACAGCAGGAATGGAGGAGAGCTTGATTCGGTAACATGGGGTCACTATGGGGGTGGGGAATGGATGAGTCGAGTCAGGCAGGCAAGGTGCACTGAGTCAGTTTCTGCCCAGGTGACAGAGGGGCCAAGAGCTTGGCCAGGTAGAGACAGGTACCAGGTCAGCCCAGAGAAGTCTTAGCAGGGAATAACCGGTGGTGGGGGAGGGGCAGGACAACAGCCAGGAAAATGAGGATGGTAAAAGAAGAGCAAATTCAGACCTGAAGCCCTGGTCTAATCATGGAGTGTGAGCTTCAGCTTCCGTTCGTTTCCATGTAAGAGAGATCCTGTGATGTCGGTATAGACTGATGCTCCTTTGTTAATCTAAGGAAATCGAGGCTAGGCTGTTGAGTTGCTTTAGAGCTTACTAAATGGTAGATCTATGATCAAACACAAATGTGTCTGAACTTGGGCTACCTGATCTGAACAGAGCCATCTCGCCATCTTTGCCCGCCTGGCCCTCCCTGCCTGCTCTCTGCTTGCTTGCCTGAGACTGTGTAATCCTGGGGCCAAGCAGATCACCAATTCTGCTCTCAGAATCACTCAGATGCACATTCCACCTTATTATTTACTATATATATTTGCTTGCATTGGGTCTTCTGCTTTGCAAACTCAGAGGCTGGCACACATGCTTCCTGCTTCTTCATATCTACCATGATGCCTGTAGTATGACTCTCAGCCCAGAGCTTATAAAACGCTACATGTCCTGCCCCTTATAGCACCATGAACAAGAGTCAAGAAACTGGAACTACTAAAGTGTGTAACAACGGACCATTGGACAAAGAAAATGTAGTGTGTATGTACAATGGAATACTGTTTCTGTCATTTTCCAAAGCCTGGAAGGAACTGGAGAGTCCTGACTTAAATGAAATAAGGCAAGAATGGGAAGATATTTGGAGTTTAAAGAATTGACTTTACATAAAGTGAGATCAGAGTAGTGGTTGCCAGAGGGCGGGGAGAGCAGAAGGGAGGGAGAGATGAGTAAATGATCAGTGGATAGCTAGACAGAAGCAAGATGCCCTGGCGTGTTGTTGACCTTAACAGCGTTCAGGGTGACATCATGCAGTGTGCACATTTCAAAGGCTAGGAGAAAACATCCTGAGTACCTTTACCTAAAGAACACAAGAAGTGTTCGAGGAGAGAGGCGCATTTAACTTGATTTACACATTATACAGTGTATATGTGTGTGAGAATATTACATGAGCTGAGTTTGTAGAGTAGTTGCCCAGCAGATGTGAGGTTCTGGGGTCAAGCCCCAGTGCCACAGGAAAGATTATGTGATACTCCATCAGTATGCCATTTCTATGTATTTCTTGTTTCTATTCATAAAAACACTGGTTTAATGGATCTTTACTTTTACCTGTGATAGACATTATATCAATAAATCATAACATACAAATTGTGTACATATTTTTATAATCAATACAAATATGCACACAGACACACACAGGTACACACACACACATACACACACACCTCAGAAAGACCACAGAATAAAATAAAGCCCGTTCTGTTTTTTTCTCTCCATTCCCAGAATGAGACTTTCAAGAAATAGAAGGCTGAGTGTTGGTGTCCCCACAGAAGGCATAGTGTCTTTCTGGCTGATGTCCCTCCTGCTGGCTTCTGAGTGGCTGTGATCAGCCCCTTCTGGGGTATCTGACAGGACTCGGGATCCCAGATGTCAGAATGGCTAATGATGCTCCATCCAGGATGGGCTGAACCTTACATAAATGAGAGTTGCTTCCTGATTTCCTGCTTTGTGATACTGAACAATTGGGGCTTTCTAAGGTGTCACTTAACGGCCTTATAGTATACCACAGGCACCCAGATATCATGATATGGCATGCATCATTTAACCGATAAGCTCTGAGGCTATGGAGGGGATAGGAATGCCTTGACAGGTTCTTTTGCTCAGCATACGCCACCTCGGTGCCTTTGCTCACAGACACCTGCCTAGAAGGTATGCCTCCTCTTCTTTGCTTTTGTAGAAACCTTACCTCATATTTCAAGGAACAGTCTCTAATTCCAGAAGCCTCTCCTCATCCCCAGAGAATGCTTCTCTTCTCAGAAAGCCTCTTGACCCAACTCAGTGGCCCTCAAGAGCTCAGCTCTCTTGTTGCTGAGTTCCAGAGAGACAGCACAAGGCTGTGTCAAGAGTCTATAATTTGTAACCATGTGCCCACTCTAATAACTGTGTGCTTTTCCACAGTCTAGGGACCGTCACTTTTCCTTTTGTGCTAGGTCTTTACTGATGGACGTGGGCTAGTTCTAGCTGTCAGACAACAGCGAGATAAGCATTCTTCTGTGTATATCTGATTATGTGCACACAAATCTTTCCATAGGACGTGTGTGTATATTCCAGATTATTTCCAACTCCTTAATTTTGAAGCCATTTCTAATGGTTTCCCATCCACCTCACATCTAAAGACTACAGCTCAAAGTATGTCCTCAGCAGCCCTTGGCTGGGACAGCAGGACCCTTCCTGTGCTGACAGTCACTTAATAGCTACATTAGAGAAGAGAAGTTGGTGTCTCTAAAATGGCTTCGTTTCTGCTCTGTCTCAACATCTCCCTCCCCCTATGGGTCCATGCTACCCTCATACTTGGTGGAGATGGAATATACTCCCCATCACCCCCTCCCCTCCCTAAGAAGAAAGTTTTTTAAACAACAGTAAATACATATAATAATATATGCATTATAAATACATATATTAATGGAATACCAAAACTAAAGCAAAGTGACTCCCCCACCTTGTTTGGAAAGGAGGGGGAGAAATCAGACTTCAGGAATGTTGTAGAAGGATGCTGTGGAAGAGCTGTTTTTCTTCCTTCCTTCCTTCCTTTCTTTCTTTCTTTCTTTCTTTCTTTCTTTCTTTCTTTCTTTCTTTCTTCCTTCCTTCCTTCCTTCCTTCCTTCCTTCCTTTCTTTCTTTTTTTTTTTTTTTGATTTTTCGAGACAGGGTTTCTCCTCCATAGCTTTTGGTTCCTGTCCTGGAACTAGCTCTTGTAGACCAGGCTAGCCTCAAACTCACAGAGATCCGCCTGTCTCTGCCTCCCGAGTGTTGGGATTAAAGGCGTGCGCCACCACCGCCCGGCAGCTGTTTTTCTTTTATAAATTCTAACAGTCTCTGGAATTCCTCAGTTATTGTTAGGAGGATTGCTGGGCTTAGAAGATGGCAGTAATTCAGATTCATCCTGGATGTGTCCCGCAGACGAAGGCTATGATCTTGGCCATCTACAACCAGAGTGGGCCAGGCAGAGAAGCCCATGCTGATAAGTGTGCTAGTCACTGTTTCCCTTGCTGGTATGTTCCCGTACCCGACAAAGAAACAAGAAAGGGTGAGTTTGTCTTACAGTGCGAGGGTACAGCCCATCACGGCGGGGAAGGCACAGGGCGGGTGCATAAGACAACCAGTCACATTGCCTCCGCTTCGGAAAGCAGAAGTAGAGAGGTGAATGCTGGTGCTTAGCTTGCTTTCTCCTTTTCATGGAGTCCAGGACCCCAGCTGTTGTAGGTTTCAATTACATTCATGTGTGATTTCTGGTCTCAGTGAACATAGTCTTGTCAATCCTTCACAGGCATGCCCAGTGACTAGATCCTATCAAGTTGAGAGTCAACAAGTAACAGAACCTGGTGCTCGCCAGTGTATCCAACACACCATAGATGCAAATGATGAAAACATGAAATGCAAGCAATGATCCAGTCCTGGGAAAGCTGCTGTGAAAGGCTTGCGCTCAACCAGCAAGCATGCTGGATGTTTGGAACCTGTAGCGCCTCTGCCTGGCTTTTTGTTTTCATTGAGAGAAGGTCTCAGTCTGCCACACACACTAACTTGGAACTCTCAATCCTCCCATCTCTGCTTGCCCAAGTCATGGGATTACAGGCACATATCACCATATCACCATGTCTTCCTCATGCATAGTTTCCTGTGAGCCACAGAGAAGAGGTGCCAGTCTCTGTTTCCTTAGGTCACGGAACTGGGTGACTAGAGTTCAGAGCTGAAGGGTGTAAGATGGAAGCAGAGAGGCTTCAGGTGACAATGGCAGACACAGCACATGCAGTATTTACTGTGTGTGAGTCTTGGCGGAGGAAGAACTTGGCCTCACCAGGAACTGTGTAATTTAGCCCTGCAACACTGTGCTGCTTGGCTTTGGTTCAACTTCGAAACAAGCTAGAGTCATCTGGGAAGAGGGGCTATCAATTAAGGAATTGCCCACAACAGTGTAGCCTGCATGCAAGTCTGTGGAGCATTTTCTCGATTAATGATTGATACCAGGGTTGGGGAAGCCTGCTGTGGACAGTGCCACCCGTGGCCGGTGGATTCGGGTATAAGAAAGCAAACTAAGAAAGTCATGGGGAGAAAGCCAGTGAGCAATACTCCTCCGTGATCTCTGCTTCAGTTCCTGCCCCGACTTCCCTCAGTGATGGACCATGATGTGGAAGGTAAGCTGGAATAAATTCTTTCATTCCCAGGTTGCTTTTGGTCAGCGTCTTATCACAGCAATGGAGAGGTAAGCTAGGGCAGCATCTCAATTAAGGTAGGTTTTATTATCTCTATTTTCTAGAGGGGGAAACCAAGGCACAGAGATTTATGTTTTAAGTGTACACAGCTAGTAAAGTGTAGAGCTGATATTAATGTCAATTGGTCCTAGTCTGAGGGTCGGGTTCACAGGTATCTGTGCAAAGCATAGGTTCAGAAGGGTATTTAAGGTCATAAGGGGGAAGGGACACACAGCATTATAAAGGGGAAGGTGAATAGGAAACCCAGCAGAGGTCCCTCACACCAAAGGTCCTTTAAGAGCACAGTGTCTGGGGCCCTTGGGAAGGGACATTTTGCTTGACTGGAGCCCTGCAGAAGCCAACACTCAGGAGGAGGCAAACTTTAGATGATAACTCAGACATGCTGGGACCATCAGGGGACTGTAAGACCCGTGGACTGACAGAGGTCTGAGGTAGTGTTCCTGAGTGTTCTGTTCCTAGTGCCTGTGACGGCACGGATCCTGCCTCTCCCTCTAGATGGGTCTCCCAGCTTGTCCCAGTTGTAACGGCTCTCCTCACTGGGTGGAACCTCTTCTGAGGTCACCAGGGTGTATATTTGCAGCCAGGATCTAGATGTGTGACTTCTGTGTCTGTGTCCTTGACACTCCCCATAATCTGCCTTATAACTGGGCTTCTTTTTTATTCACCTTCCACGTCTCTGAAGCAAAGCCGGGGAAGGCAGGCGAGGCAGAAACCATTCTTCTGCCACAGTTGGATGGTGGTGCCTAGCGCTGAAGCAGAGCGATCAGTACCCCCTTACAGGAAACTGAACCTGCCTTCACCATCCGGTCAGTCAGCTGTGTTCTAGTTTTTCTCTGTCTGGAATTCAGTACTTCTTTCAGCCAAAACGCTGGGCTTCTTGACCACAGATACTATATCTCCAGAGAAGGCTCACAAAGCAACAAAGGGTCAGGTCAGGTAAAATGTGGGCCCGGCAGACTCAGCCGCCCCCGGGTAGAGCCCAGGACACAGAGTGATGGGATTGGCTTTCTTTTAGTGCAGCCCTCATGCATAGCCTGATTTTTCCAACACATGAGAAAGAAAATAAAAACACAACAATCAGATTTTACACATAGAACCAAAAATGGAGCAGAGTTATTTTTTGAAAATACAAAAGCCCAATATTGCAAGTCTGTCTAAATGCACTAGCTACACAGCATGCAATCTATGCAAACACAACCCTTCTAGACCCACAAGCCCACTGTGGGCTCGGCTGAATTTGATCCATAGATTCCTACAGTGAAGAGCATCCAGGATGAAGCAGGAGCCACCCTCTGTTGCCGACACGTGCACCCACAGTTCACCACTGCAGAAGATAACTTGATTGACAAGTTGATTGGGCCAGGACACGTCTAGGGGACTCCTGAGGCACACCTTTGGGGGTGTCTGTGAGGGCATTTCCACAGAGTACTAACTGATGGGGACACCCAGCCTGGAAGGAGAGAGTCACAGGCTGCTCCCACCATCACGCCTTTGCCGTCCTGATGACTGGACACTCAGACTGTGAGCTCAGTGAAACCTGTCCTCCCTTAGGTTGCTTCTTGTGGGGCATTTGATCATAGAACGGGAAAAGCGAAGACTCCAAGCACACCTTCCATCCTGTGCTGTCGAACTTACTCTCTGATTGTCTTCATGATTATGGCCGAATTCTGTCCATCCCTGAAAGCCAGACTCCACCCCATGAAACCGCGCTGACGCTGTCGGGTGCCTTTCCATTGGGTTTGCTTCCCACCAGGAGCTCCAAGGGAGGGATGTTAGACCACCTTTTCAGTGATGTAGGCTGCAGCACCTGGCCACACCTGTCACACAGTAGGTGCTAAGGACACAGCCACTCTTGGAATAACTTTCAGAAAACAACCTGTTGTGATTCTGGTGTGGGATAAAAATTTCTCTCCTTCCATTCAACCATTCAAACTGTATGTTAACAATAAAATATGATGGCTCATTTCAAAGGTTCCTTGAGCCAGCTTAGAGCTAACTATGAATGAACAGAAAACCCCAGACTGCTGCTGCTGTAGCCTGCCTGCTAGTCTAATTCCCCAACTCAGATTCTGCCAAGCCATCCAATCCGCAAATGAGAAGCTTAGAGAAAATTACTAACATCTGATAAGCTTTAAAGTAAACAGGGTGTAAAATGCAGAGGAACACGGACATTGGGTTTGTTGAGAAGACAGAGCTACAGGGTGGCTAAGAGTGTGTCCTCCTGATCCCTCAGCCAATGAGATGTGTGGGAGGGGCGGGTTTCAGACTTTAAAACCTGCTCCCCTTCAGTGCTGTCTGCCTTTCTAGGCTTTGGGAAATTCTAAAAGGAACTACCTCATTCTTAACCCTCTAAGTCTCCAGTACTCTCATTGTGAAACGAGAATCTCTAGTATGAAGCGAGGGTCTTTGTTTCTCACACCTTAGACCTCCAGAGCTACCTAAAGGGAGACGCTTTGCCTCGCTCTTACTGAAGACTGAAGCTCCAGCTGCAGTGGGGAAATTGGGGTGACAGCAGAGACTTCTATCCAGAGCCCCGGCATCCATTTGAACATTTCCAGACCATTGTGAGAGCGTGTAAGGCATTGACTCTTCCTCCTCCTCCGAGTTTTCAGCAGGATGCTCTGTCTCTGGCTTTTTCATCCATCGGCAGCTTCAGATGAAGACATGAAGCAGCCCTTGGTTGGGGTCCCTCCACAACCCCCATGATGGGGGAGACCTCAAACAGTCCATGTATATATATTTTTTCTATTTCAGGTGGATTTGTTAACTTCCCAGTTTAACTCACGTTCTTTTCCAACATACAGCCGTGTGAATCTGAGGTCCCTGTCCTGCAATGCACTAGCATGACTTATGCTTGCTGGTAACTCTTTACAACGCTGATGAAAGAACACTACAGACAGACCACTATTTAAGCACACCGCCCCTTTGTATTAAGAAGCAAAGGGGCTCAAATAGGAACCACAAAACACTGGACAAAAACCAAGTAAGAGTAACCATGCTAATTTTCTACATCTGTTGCTCCCATCTTCACTGTATAGCCCAGGTTGGCCTGCTGGAATTGCAGGCCTGTATTATCACATCCAGTTTCTCTTCTCTTTCAGATATTTAAATGCCTTCAGTGTGTCTGAGTTTAAATTCTTCCAGTGTTAAATGGAAGGCTGAGATGGATGGAGTTGTTGTCACAGAGTCTAGGGTAGAGAGGTATAAGGCAAGCAAATGGCACCACTGGGTGCTGGCTGTGCACACACTTTAGTAAGACCAGACGACCCAGGCTGGCTGAGCTAAGACCCTGACCTGGACCTTGTAGGCCATTTTTACTTTATTGGGTTCTAGTTTGTTTTGTATTTCCTTGTTCCACTATTTTCTAATTAGGACAAGGTGAGAGGAAAGGTTCAATTAGTCTAAGACTACTTAGCCACACCTCACACTGTCTTACTCAAATATTATTACCCTCCTGAACATACACCTAATTTTGACCTACAAATGTTTTAAAGCTAAACAGCAAAGTCAGCTGAAAAGACAGGTGGGGCATGGGGCCAAGGACTGACACCACCTTTGGGCATGGTTCTGGTGAGTGAGTTGCTCAATGTTGGTGGGTAGGACCACCTAAGAGTCTTCTCCAGGAAAGCCTGGCAGCACCTGAGGCATGGCTGGTCCACCACTTCGAAGTCAGAGACATTGCCATAATAGGGATCTTCAACAATGAGTTGTTTTTGTGGATCATAGCTCCCAAGTAGCTCAATTTTAGCTTTGCAGTTTTTAACTTGATTACTTTTTCTATTCAAATCTCTCAGATTGCTTTCATCCATACGTAGTATATAATCGAATGTGGCAAAGTCTTCTCTTGTAATCTGCTGTGCAATGTGATTCATGGCAATGCCATGTTTTCTCACGCAGTTCTGCCCGCGATAGTCAGGGGTGTTTCCCACTTCATAGGTGGATGTAGTCGCACTGTCTATCCTCCAATTAACTGAAACATTCTCATCAGTTACCAGTTTCCTGAAAACTGCTTCTGTGTTGGTTGACCGGCAAATGTTACCGAGACACATGAACAACACTGACTTGGACCCAACCTCTGCCATCTTCCCGTACAGACCCTGGCGCCCCCAACAGTCCATGTATATACCACACTGGCCAAGAATTTACAATCACACATCCTGTGCCCGTCCTGCATGCTGGTGTTCCTCTCTGACGGTGAGAGGGAGGCCATGGAAGGGGGCTTTGCTCTTGGGAGTCACCTCACTTTGTGTGCTCTTCCTCACAGCCAGGAAAAGGTCAGGGCCTTTACCTTTCCTGGCTGCAGGTGAAGTTTGTGCATCTATGGCTGCATTTATCTGGCAGAGACAGACTCTGGGGTCTGAGTTTAGGCTGCTCTTTGGCACCATTTCTGGCTGCTTCACTGGCTTTGTTTCCTGAGTTCCTAAGCTCGTTCTTGCCGGACAGAATCTGGTTCTGAGGTTTTCTCTTTGGAAGGCAGAAAGAGGCTTATGAAATATCCAGAATACCCTGCCTGACTGTAGAACTTCTGGGTTCTGGGGGCTGGAGAGATGGTTCAGTGGTTAAGAGCACTGACTGCTCTTCCAGAGGTCATGAGTTCAATTCCCGGCAACCACATGGTGGCTCACAGCCATCTGTAATGAGATCTGGCGCCCTCTTCTGGCATGTGGGCATACATGGAGGCAGAATGTTGGATACATAATAAATAAATAAATCTTTAAAAAAAAAAGAACTTCTGGGTTCAGAGATCTGAGGACCTGCGTGTGGAGGAGCTGATCCCCTACTCCCAGTCCAGCGACCTACAGAGTGGACCACACATTTCTTCACTTCTGTCCGTGGAGCCTTGTGACAATGTCCCTTGCAGCATTTAACCTGGAGCTTTGGCAGGGCTTGTGGGTTCAACACGAGTCAGATCTTGATATCTCAGTCTGTTTCTATCAATGCCCCGCTTCCCTATCTGTCCCCATCACTCCAGTGACCTCAGGAGAAATAAGAGAAATGGGCTTGTAAGGTTCTGTCTGTCAGGGAAGGAGGGAGAGGAGGAACTGGAAAGGGGAGGTTTCTCTCATCTCTTCTTGCTGGTGGCAAACTGGTTGCTATGGAGTTAGCCTGGGAACACAGTGATCAGGCTGTCATTGGTTGTCTTTTTGGCTTTGCTCCTTGGCCACTCTGTTCCCATGGTGAGTCGTTTATAGGGCCACCAACAAGCAAATGAGCTGGAGGGAGGGAATGCATGGTACGGGGTTCTGGGACATCCCTGAAGTGCCATTACTCCGCCGCCTGCGACTTCTCACTGACTGTAATTATCTTCATCAGGTGGAGATAATTAGTGTCCATGCTGAGATGGTATATGATCAGAATAAAAGGGAGCATTGTGAGGGCTGAATGACAACTTCCCGTTTCCCTCCATCTCCCCAGGACCCTCCTGCCCACCCTCTTCTCTTTAGCTAAGCTTACTTGAACCCATGGGGTCCACGGGGGTGGGGAGGCTGAGAAGAGAGCTGCAGGCAGTGGAACCTGGGGTTCAGACTGCATATAAAGGGGCGGGGGAGGAATGCTGTATCACAGGCCATGGGCACTTCCTGTCTTAGTGGCATATCCTGTTGGATAACATACCATGCCAAAAGCAACTTCCAGGAGAGAAGGCTAGTTTGGATCACAGGTCTTGGGTGTGGTCCGTCATGCTGAGAAGGTGCAGCAGGGGGAGCCAGGTGGCTGCACTGAACTCAATCAGAAGACAGTGAGTGGTGGGTGCTGGTACTCAGCTCACGTTCTTTTTATTCAGTCCAGGATTCCAGCTCAGGGAATGGTGCTACTCACAGTGAGTCACAGGGTCTTCCCACCTCTATTAATCAAGACAAGCCTCACAGGCACGGCCAGGGGCCATCTCCCAAGTCATTCTAGAATTGATCATGTTGGAAATGGAGATAAACCCTTACACTGCCTTAGAGGAAAAGCAAACATACAAACCAAACCCACCAAGACCTCCCTCCTTCTCGGACTTCAGAGTGCCTCCCTGTGACAGTGGGGAAGGGAGAGCCCTAAGAACCTATTTGGGGCTGACTGTCTTGAGCCGGCCTTCCACAGTCTCTAAACACCCTTTCCTTCTGGTGTTCGTCAGCGCATCCTCCGTCTTCCTGGCTTCACGTATCCACTCCATCATCAACTCCTGTCAACCCTGGGCAGTCTGCATCCATGTTCACGGCCCTTATAATTTTTATCACCATCATTTCCTCTGGACAGCTGGGAAAGCCTCTGGTCTGGTCCTTCTGTGTCTGCCTTAGACTCCTCTCTGCCCCAGTTCATTTCCTTCATAGCTCCCCAGATGGTATTTAAGTATGCAAATCAACCTTTCTCTTGCTTAATGCCCCCTAACGGGCTGGCTATCAATTGATCTAGAGTAACACCCACATCGATGTCATGGCCACGGGTCCTCTGCCATCTGGTCTTGGCCCACCTCTTCAGTGCTGTCTCTCACCCCTGTTCTCTTCATTTACCATAAGCCAGAGGCACAAGCTGTTCCCCGAGACCTTGGGAGCCCTAAGGCGGGAAGCCTTTCTCCGGCAGCCTGTGTGCCTGTGTGCCTGTGTTTGCACTTGGTTATCGTGTCTCTCAGCTCTGGGCAGGCCGGAGCCTGCTTACTGAGCAGGTCCTCAGAGAAACAGTCTCCAGACACTTTAATTCCCTGTCCCTTAGCCCTTACTTTAACAAGCTTATTATTGTTGTTGTGTGTGGTGTGTACCTTTGTGTGTGTACATGTACGACTGTGTGGACTATGCCTGAGTGTATATGTACATGTATGTATCTGTGGTATATGCCTCATTGTGCATTATGTGTGTATATGCATGTGTGTGGTATATGCCTAGTGTGTATTTGTGTGAGGTATGTACTTTTGTGTACATGTCTGTTTCTCTGTGTGTATGCATGTGTACATGCATGTGTATGTGTGCATGCATTTGTGTGGGCGATGTATGTCTGTATGTGTGCATGCCAGTGTTTGTGCACGTATGTGTGTGTGGTGTATGCCTGAGAGTGCATGCATCTGTGTGTGTATGTGCTTCAAGGTGTTTATGCCTGTGCGTACATGCCTGTGTGTGTGTCTGTGTGTGCATGCGTGTGTGTAAATGCAGGTAGATTTATGTAGTAAATGCCTGTGTGTGAACATGCATGTGTATATGTTTGTGGGGGCATGTGTCTTGTGTGTGTGTGTGTGGTGTGTGCCTCTCTGTGTGTGCACATGTTGATGACAGTCTGCTTGAAAGTATGTGTGTGAGTGCAGGGGTTGACATCAGGTGTTTTCTTCAATGACGTTTCTACCTTATGTTTTGAGACAGGGTCTCTCAATGAACCTGGGGCTCACTGTTTCAGCTAGACTGGCTGGCCAGAAATCCGCAAGGATCTGCCCCTATTTCAGGGCTGCAGGCTTGGGTTGTTTTGCCTGGCTTTTTTCAGTGTTGATGATGAGAATCTGAACTTAGGTCCTCATGCTTGGGCAGCAGGCACGTTACTCACTGAGCCATCTCCCTATCCCCTGCTTTGTGTTTTTGAGACAAGGTCTAATTCTACAGCCCTGTCTGACCTGGAAGCTCATGATGTAGCCCAGGATGGCCTCAGTGTTCCGACTGCTGAGAATACAGGTATGTGTCACTATGCACAGTTAATAGGAGACTCATTTTGTTTATGAGACATCCAAGGTGTGTGCATGTGTGTGTACATGCATGTGTGTGTGATGTAACCACCGTCCTTGCTTAATGCATGCCTTACACCATGAGACTACCCGTTCCTGGAAGCCAGGGCTCCTAACCACAAGCTCCATCATCACTGTGACTTCATGTCTTCAGTCTGTCAGATAAATGGATGCTGCAGCCTGCAAATAGGGGTGAAAGATGCACGAAGGAGAGTGGGAAGAACTAAAAATAAATCTTGTCTATGATGATTTATTTTTTCTTCAATATATTCTCTCTCAAAATGTTCTATATGGAAAAAGAAATCTAAAATATCTATTAGAACAGATCTTAGGTGCAGACCACATCAGTCAGAAGAACAGGTGAGTGACCTGCATGTCTGCTGAACTGCTGTCCCACTCCCTAGATTCCATTCCTAAAGACCCATTTCACTGCCCCACACCTCCATCCTGCCCCACTGCCCTTCCCTCCCACTGCTATGCCCCCAGCCCCAACTCAGGAAGACAGCTGCTGCCCAGGACCAGGCCACGCCAATCAGAAGAACTGGTGCAGGCCATGACAGTTTGAAGAACAGGTGCAGGCCAAGCAAACTGGAAGACCAGATAGGCAAACTCAGGCAGAGACCCAGTGCTGGACCTGAGACTACACCTGCCATCAGGACCAGAGACAGACAGCCCACCAGAGGACCACCTCCACTCACTCAGTTACCCCATCCCCACTCCTCTCCTCATCACCTTATCCCACTCACCAACTTGGATAGAGGCTGCCTGCTGCAGCAAAAGCCAAGTTAGCCACCAGAAGTCCAACCCCCAGCTTGGACAGAGACTCCCTACTGAATCAGAGATCATGCCAGCTGCCAAAAATCCAGGTCACAGAGAGCAGAAGACCAAAAAGGAAACAGAAACCAAGGAACAAAATACCCATTCAACAAAGACAAATTCAGAAATCAGCACCTAGATCTATAATCATCCCAAACTTAGATGCCTAAACAACAGTGTAAGAACAAAATCGACAAAGCCAGGGCAATATGGCACCACCAGAGCCCAGCTATCCTACAACAGCAAGACCTGAATATTCCAATACAGCTGAAGGGCAAGAAAATGACCTTAAAAACCAACTTTATGAAGATGATGGATGTCCTTAAAGAGGAAATGAGAAAATTCTTTAAAGAAATTGAGAAAAAGACGAACAAAAAATGGAGGAAATAAAATACTCTCTTAAAGAATGCCAAGAAGGCCAAGGGGGAACAACAACATCAACAATAAGATAACAGGTAAAGGAAGCTGATCAAGACTTGAAAAAAATGGAAATAGAAGCAATAAAGGAAACACAAACTGAGGGGATTCTGGAAACGGAAAGTCTAGGTAAGTGAACAGTAGCTACAGATGCAAGCATCACCAACAGAACACAAGAAATGGAAGAGAGAATCTCGGGCAGTGAAGATACAGTAGAAGAAATAGAGTCATTGGTCAAAGAAAATGTTAAATCTAAAAAATCCCTAACGTGAAATATCCAGGAAATCTGGGATAGTGTGAAAATACCAAACCTAAGAATAATAGGATTAGAAGGAGAGAAAAATCCCAGTGAAAAACCCAGAAAGCATATTTAACAAAATCATAGAAGATGAATTTCCTAACCTAAAGAAGGACATGCCTATAAAGGCACAAGAAACTTACAGAACATCAAATAAGTTGGACCAGAAAAGAAATTCTCTTTGCCACATAATAATCAAACCACTCAATGTACAGAACAATCAAAGACTATTAAAAGCTGCGAAGGAAAAAGGGCCAAGTGACATGTAAAGGCAGACCTATTAGAATTATACCTGACTCTATAAGTCAGAAGGCCAGGACAGATTGACTTGCAGACTATAAGAGATCACAAATACCAGCCCAGACTGCTAAACTAAGCAAAATTTTCAATCACCATATATGGAGAAAACAAGATATTTCATGACAAAGTCAAATGTAAACAATATCTATTCACAAATCCAGCCCTACAGAAGGCACTAGGAGGAAAGCTCCAACCCAAGGAGGTTAACTACACCCAGAAAAACACAGGCAATAAATAATTGCACACCAGCAAAAAAAATTATACACACATACACACACACCCATTACTACCACCACCATCACCAATATAACAAGTATTAACAAACATTGATCACTGATATCTCTCAATATCAATGGATTTAATTCCCCAGTAAAAAGACACAGGCTAACAGAATGTATGTGAAAACAGGATTTAGCCTTCTTCTGCATATAAGAAACATCAAAGATAGACATTACTTCAGAGTAAAGGGTTGGAAAAAGATTTTCCAAGCAAATGGACCTTAGAATTAAGCAGGTGTAGCTATTTTAATATCTATTAAAATAGACTTCAAACCAAAATTAATCAAAGTAGATGGAGAAGGACATTTCATACTCATCAAAGGAAAAATTCGCCACGATGACATTTCAATTTTTAACATCTATGTCCAAAATGCAAGGGTACCCACATATGTAAAAGAAAGGTTCTAAATCACGTATTGAACCCTACACATTAATAGTAGGAGACTTCAACACCCCACTCTCGCCAAAGGTCAGGTCATCCAGAGAAAAACTAAACAGAGAAATAATGGAGCAAACAGATGTTATGAATCAAATGGACCTAGCAGATATCTACAGAACATTTTATCCAAACACAAAAGAATATACCTTCTTCTCAGAACTTCATGGACCATTCTCCAAACCTGATCACATACTCAGTCACAAAGCAAGCCTCAACATATACAAGAGAATTGATGTAACTTCCTGTATCCCACCAATCACCATGGATTAAGGCTGGATTTCAAGAACAGCAGAACAACAGAAAGCCTACAAACTCATGGAAGCCAAATAACTTCCCACTGAACAACTGCTGCATCAAGGCGGAAATGAAGAAAGAAATTAAAGACTTCCTGGAATTTAACGAAAATGCACAACATACCCAAACTTATGGGACACAGTGATAGCAGTTCTAAGAGGAAAGTTCACAGCACCAAGTGCCCTCATGAAGAAGACATTCCAGTGGGTCCCTCAGAAGCCACGAGAATACAGTCTGTACATCCTGTGGTTCATAGATCACAGATACTCTGAGGGGTTGCCAAAGTCATGGGAGTGAAGCTGGTCAGGAGGGGCTGTGGGCAGCTGGTGAATGCATATGTCACTGTCATTCTGTTTGGGACAACTACTGCCAAACTTATATAGATTAAACAAAGCTGTGCCTGACAGAGGATCCAGTTTGTAAAATATGCACACGAGACCCTGGAAAGATGTGAAAACACTGGCAGCTGGACCACAAGGCTACCAGTGAGTGGCAAGTGTCTGCCTCTAATGGAAGTGACAGTAGAGCAAGCTCACACTGTGCGCATGTTCCCGTGTTTGTACATTATGCCGAAGCATCCAGAGCTATCTCTTCTCACTGTTTATCCAGTGGCTGGATTTATCTTTGAGCAAGCTCTTCCCCTGCTTGGTTTCTTCTATCTTCGCCTTGTGTTTGCCAGTATTGGCTGAGTATCCAGTCTCACACCTTCTCGCCCACGTCACCCCACCCCCTCCAACTGTCTTCTTATTTAAAGAAAAACAAGATTAAAACGGTGAACCGTGAGGCTTTCCAAATTATAAGTCAGACAAAGTGAGTTCTGGGGAAGGCTGGTTAGGAAGCCATTAGGAACATCAGTGCTCATTAACACTCAAATGCAAATTATAGATGGAGGTAAATATGCCTCTAGACACTTCCGCGAGAGCTGAAATTTATGCGCTAATACTTCAGTAGATCCCTGGAGGCCAAAGTCCAAGCCATGCTTCTTTGACTGATATTGAGATGTGGTCATCTACAACGGAGTGACAGACACAAGGGAGCTCACGGGAATAGGCCATGGGAGTAGACCACACAGCAATGTTGCCTTTCTCACCAGGTCAGCTGGAGGGGAGTGGCGCAAACATTCTAGAATGTAGCCAAAGTAACACTACACATCCAAACAAGACGTCAGTGAACCTGGGTGTTGACCGCAGTTGGTAGTTCTCAAACTGTGTCTTTCTCCCCTTTCCTTTATATACTTCTTCATGGCTTCAAAAGTACTTTTCCTAAAATAAACTGTATGGGCAAGTCTAAAACACAAAACAGTCAAAAGTGGGGGCACTGGGGTTCTGAATATATGAACCATAAGGAGCAAGTTTATAGTGCTGCTGGAATCAGAATTCTCCTCAAAAGCAGAACCAGAAAGAGAAGAGTTCTTCCCCATTGAGAAAAGAAAGCCAGGGACAGAGGTGGCATGTGCTGGACCCAGTGCTCCATTATGCAGGGACAGTGCTCAGCTCTGTCACCAGGGCAGCATGGCCTTGGCAACTTTGTGAAAGGAGGGTCCTGGGAGTTCTGATCTGCTTCTGTGTGTGTTCAGTTAGAGGGTGTCTCCCTGCTAGGACCGTGGTAGGTGCTCAGGGAACGTTGGTTGTACCAAACCGTCCTCCAGTCTTCCTCTGTACTTGTCATCTACAGATCATCAGTCACAATGCCTATGCATCTAGACAGCACACCACCCAGTCAGCAGACAGCAGGACTAACCATAGAAACATCCAGAATAGCCCACAACAAGCAACTGACCAACAGTTGACCAAAACAATAGTAGAAACTTAGATGCAATGAAATCTAGAAAGAATCCTCATTGTGTGTGTGTGTGTGTGTGTGTGTGTATGTGTGTGATGTGCACATGTATGTGGAGGAAAAAGGTCAATTCAGTGCCATTCCTCCTCAGGAACCACCAACCTTCTGAGTCAAGAACTCTCAGGGGGACGGGAGACTCACTGATCCTGGCTGGCCAGCCAGTAAGCCCTGTGATCCGTCTTCTCTGCCTCCCCAGTCCTGTGATTACAAGTGAATACTATCACTGTCAGCTTTTTAACATGGGCTCTAGGAATCAAACTCAGATCCTCATATTTGCACAGCAAACACTTTGCCAACCGACTACTTCCCCCGGCCTCATTCCCACTTCTTGGATTTCTAATAGTTTTTCATCTCAAGAACATTATAACATTAAGTAAAGATGCTAAAAAGAGCCAACTGACCTGGGAGAAATGTCACATCCTTGCTGCATGAAGGCTCCCAGAGAGAACCAGAGGCTGTTGAATATGCCGAACTCATTTGACTGGTCACTGGTGGTCTGGTCTCGTCCCTCTTCAAACTCTTCGCTGTGCCATTCGTAGGGGCTGAACCGGCTGACCAGGAAGAGGACGACACTCACTCCGATGTAGGCAAACACAATACACATCCAGATCTCATAGGCCAGAGGGTCAAGAAAGGAGAAGACACCCGGCTTGGACTTCTGTGGCTTCTTAATCATGATGGAGATTCCCAAACTCATGAATGGCTTGGAGAAGTCAATGACCTCCTCCCGGACCAAGGTGATGGTCAAGGGGGCCACTGCGACATCTGCTCTCTGAAAGGATCAAATCAAATCAGGTTCAGTGGAGCTCAGCAGTTCTTTCTCTTGTTTCTGTCTTCCGTGTGTGTGTGTGTGTGTGTGTGTGTGTGTGTAATTGCTTTCCACCTTGTTTGGGAAGACAGTGTTTCTCACTAAACCTGGACCTCACTGATTGGTTAGATTGGCTGGCCAGTTGAGCCACTGATGTTCTCTGGCTTTGCACCTCCCCCCAGTGCTGGGATTACAGGCATGCATACAGCACTAGGATTTTTACATGGATGCTGGGAATCCACACTCAGGTCCTCATGCTTGTTTAGCAAGTGCTTAGTGAATATATTTTATCTTAAATGATGTAGAAATGGCATAGGACCTTGTTAAGTCCAACGGCTCGGACACTGGAAAGTATTTCTGAAAAATGGACCACAGCTTGCTACTTGACAGAGGAGTTCATTCCACTATCTGACAGCTCCACCTGCCATCCTCATTCCAGAAAAAAAGGGGCTGCAGCTTGTGTTTATCCAGTGGCCAGGCTTCCTTCTTGTGTTCTGAGACCCATCCAGGCCGGGTACCTGGGCTGGTTACCTCGGGAAGTAGATACAACCCTTCCTCATCATACCCTACTCCCAGGCCTGAAAGAGTTACTTGGGGATGCCCGAGACCCATGGGGCTCAGTGAGAATTTACCCTGAGAGCTGGAGTCTGCGCTGAGTTGCACAAAGTATGACCCCAGGGGCTACCGTTTGGGTCCCTCAATTCAGGGCTTACACTGGGCTTCTTGGAAATGTGTCAATACATCCCGCTATCTCCAGAAACACATGGCAGTTGTTTTGTTTGCTTAAGCCAGTTTGCATCGGATTTCTTTTACCCATAACCAAGATTATCCTGGCTAAACGAGAGGGTGACGGCAAAGTGAACCCGATAAACATTTATGGAACGATTGTGTGTAAGCTGTTGGATGGAAGCTGGAGTTAAACCATGGTCCCCCACATTCAAGGATTAGAAGCTTGTGGAAGAGATTCTCTCTCTCTCTCTCTCTCTCTCTCTCTCTCTCTCTCTCTCTCTCTCTCTCTTTCTCTCTCTCTCTCTCACACACACACACGCACACATATATACAGGGCACGCTTATCAAGTCTCCAAGGTAGACGGGACACTGCAGGAGAAGGGGAGGGGTCTATCAAGCAGGGAACCCAGGGATTGTAGCATGCAAGAAGTGACATGTTAATGTGGCATTGCAGAAAAGATGGAATTGGCCTGATGCTCTAGTAGGGAGCAGTATTCCAAGAGGAAGGAACCATGTGAGGAAGGGCCTGGTAGTGACAAAATCCAGGAAGATTGCTAGAAGCTACAAAAGTGTTGAGGGTTTGAATGTTAAACCTAGCCTGTTGGAAAGCAGGGAGGAGTGCAAGGCTTGCTGATCTGTCCCTGGGCAGTGCTGAGACACACCAGACAGCTAGAGTATAGCAAAAGGGGTAAGAACCACAGAAGATCATCTCGGTGAGACAATTTGAGAGCTGGGCTCTGTGGGTCAGCACTCCCTCCACAGGCCTGCAGCAAATACTCCCCATCCTCTCAGGGAGCTAATCTCAGAGGAGTCAAGGGGTTTACAGGAGCCTTGCAGCTCAGAGAATGGCAGGGTTGGAACTCAACCCCAGGAGTCTGTCTGCAGGTTTTACTCTTTCTGCTCTCGTTGTGGACAGACAAGGAGATGGTCCCAAATGTGCATCCAGGAGCCACAGACTCATCTGCAGCATGTGACCTCCCCTCACTGAGAATGCCTCTGGCTCATTTCTCAGTTCCGCTTAGCTTCACAGCCTAGGGTTTGGATGGAATGATGTCTACTGATGCGGATGTCCTAGTGGGGGAACAGAAGATAGAACTTTGGGTTGTGACCACTGTTATTGGCCGTGTATCCTTCGACAAATCAGCTAAGCCCTCAGAGCCTCTGTTTCCTCCGCTACAAAGTGCAGAAATGATATTCTCCACCTTACGGAGCTGAGGTGAGGACGTGAAAGATGAGCGCAGCACTAAGCATGGCAGGGGGAGTCTGAGAGGGTGTGTACTAGTTACTACTGCGGACAAGAGCCAGGGAGAGAGCAGACACTCTCAGACTCCTAGTGGCCGCTGCTTTCACAGAGCAGGAAGCTTGGTGTCCTGTAAGTTAGTTTTTTCTTTCTTTCTTTTTTCTTTTTAGCCCCACTGGTGGTTTGTGGTTGATAGATATTTCCCTAACATCCCTCATTTCTCTCAGGGGAACGAATCGGGAAAGATGAACTCAAGATAAAGGTGAATCGTTTTATGCTCAACATGACTTCCCTGGGAATCAGTTTTCCCTGGCAGAGGGACAGGTCTAATGAAGAGGGCAGAAGACCTTAGGCTTAAAATGAAGCCTATGACAATGACTCCAGGTCTCTGGAAGGTGGATGAGCTACTCCACTAGTTGCTGGCACTAGGGTTGTGCCCTTGGGATGGTCGCATATTGCTTTGCCCAGACCATGGTCTTTTTGACAAAGAGAACTGCCATACAGGAGGTGAAGGCGAAGATGAACATTGGCGAAGGTGAGAAGTTCACAGCAATTGCCATGGCAATGACCTTAAGAGCGCAGAGGAAGTTTCCATGGAAACCAGCCTCCAGATGCAGCAGGGCCCATCCAGGTCTCTGCTTCATTGACAGAGTTTCCAAAGTGAGAGACATCAAGGGAAGAAGAAAGGGAGATGCAGACGGCTTTTCCCAACCCAGTCTCTACCTTCACAAGTGGCCTTGAAAGCCACTTTTCTTTAGAATACCTTCTTTGTGGCATCTTTTCCTCTTTTGGCCAGGTATATACTTCACAGCCATCATGAATCCTCCTGCCCTGACGTGAGACTGTGAGACTCACAATCCTCTAAAGTGACCAATTCCATCTGACCATCACCTGAGTCAACCCGAGGCTCAGCATGAGTTTCAGCTCAAAGACGCAGCTGGCATTTTCCGGTCCTCTAAAGGAAACCTCCATGGTCCCTTTCTTGCACTGTACGGGAACTGACTTTTGCTATTTAGCTGTTTTCTCTAAGATAAATTCTCTAGCCCAGGCTGGCCTCAAACTCATCCAGGAAGAGGCCGGACTTCAGAACTTTATGTGCCCACTTCTGGAAGGCCCGCGTTACAGATGTGTATCACCATGCCGAGCGTATGCAGTGCTGTGCACTGAACTCAGGGCCTCGTGCATGCTAGACAGGGACTCTGTCAACTGAACCACAGTCTCTGCCCTTCTATTGCCCTTGCTGCTCTACTTGAGAGCTGCCATCATCTTCTGGTGCTGACTGAGGCAGCCCACACTCTTGCCTTGTCATCTGTGACTCAAAACTTTCTGTGAGTAATCCCACCCAGAGAGGTCAACCCAGGGTTTTCCTGACCTCACCCAATTCGCCACTCCTACCATCCTGTCATTTATACCTAGGAACTCCCAGGCTGCCCAGCTCTCTGTATCTATGTCAATATAACTGTTTTCCAAGTTGTTCACACCCAGAAGGGTTAGAAATCTCCGCAGTCTCTTCTGGGGACTATGTAATTTAGACTTCTGGATCCTCTGCTCTTGAACTGCTCCTTCCTATTGTCTCTTTGACCCTAGGCCATGTGCAAGGTCTGGGAGCCTTGGCTTCTCACGACTCCCCAGACACTGCAAACACCACTAGCCATTCAGTGCCTGCTCAAGACGGCTTCAATTTATCGATGCTTTTTGCAGTAGCTGCCCAGGGGTTTGCTTTAAGTGTGGTGTACCACACAGATGGCTTGGGCCTGCTCTGAGCACACACTTGAAGAGAATCTGAGGCAGAGTGAGCTACAAAGGAGCAGAGACGAGGTTCTAGAATGGGAAGCCAGGGCAGTTTGAAGGCAAGCCTCACCTGTTCTGGGAGGACAGAAAGAGGACTTGGAAAAGTGTTCTGGAAGGGGCATCAGAGGTGGAGGATGGCAGAGGAAGCTCAAGGGACCAAAGCATGTGGGGATACTGGATGATCAGAAGTTGTAGAAGAGATTACAGGGAAGAGTGAGCTTGGATCCAGATGCATCTAGGCTCGGTGGGAACCACATACAACTCTTAGTAGATTAGTATGAGCTTTGTTATCTGCTCTGAGAGAGCCGATCGATCCTGGAGCTATCTACGCTGTATGCAGCCTGTGCTGGACGATGGTCAACTGAAATGACAGACATTGAGCTAGGTTGAGGGAATTAGGACCAGGGATTTGGATCCCCATGTCTTAAGACAGCAGATGACTTTCTGTTCAGCAGTGGCAGCACTAGTTAATCGGGGAGTCAGTTTATGCATAGAGCCACCGAGCCAGCAAATGCATTCCTTCCTCTGTCCTTCATGATGATCCCTCCCCCTCTCCCCGACACTTACTCCATAGACCAGCTCCCCCACCATGCCGTTCCAGGCCTTTGTGTCGGGGTCCCGGGCTCCATATTTGCCATCACTGACGATCTCGAGTCGGTAGGAGTAGCCCACATGCTTGGCGATCTCCGCAGCTAGCTCCACGCAGTAGCCCTCGTAGCGGTCGTTGCCCTCAAACTGGTTGGCATTCTTTTTGAGCATCACATAAGGATCTTCCTGGTGGAGAAAGGGGACAGAGGGTGTGGCCTATGGGCGTGACTGCAAGTGGGGAGACTTAGACCTGGCAGAGGAGGAAGCTTCCAGTGTTGGTTAGCACTGACGTGTCTTTCTAACCCCTTAATAAGTTTCATAAGTTTCTGTTCCTTACTCAATTATAAACTTATTGGAAAAAGAAAATAAGTTCTGTTAAAAATAAGAATTTTTTTTTTATTTTTTTTTTATTTTTGAGACAGGGTTTCTCCGTAGCTTTTTGGTTCCTGTCCTGGAACTAGCTCTTCTAGACCAGGCTGGCCTCAAACTCACAGAGATCCACCTGCCTCTGCCTCTGGAGTGCTGGCAAAAACAAGAATATTCTATCACAGAAATGCAACAGGGCTTTCCAAATTATGTTCTTTGTGTATTTTTTTTAAATTATTTTATGAGTCGAGTGTTTTGCTTGCACGTATGTCTGTATACTGCATGTGTGCCTTGTGTCAAAGGAGGTCAGAAGAGAATGTTAGACCCCTGGGGAATTGAACTCAGGCCCTCTGCAATGTATTTTTAAAGATATCTCTAAATAGATTTTTAGATTTTTCACAAGTTATTGGACCACAACAGCCTTCTGTGTCCTCTGTGTGTTAATCTACAGGAAAATGTGGCTTCTACTGAAGGAGGCACATGCAGAAACTAGAACAACTTAGGGACACCTTTGTGTTTCATGTATGTGGCAAGTGTCTCAGAAGATCAGATGTGGCTTATCCAAGGATGCTGGGGGAAAGTGGATCTTAGAGATGTTGAGGGAATACAAGAATCAAGGCTTTTCCCAGTCTCTGTGGTTTCATTATTATTACTATTACCATTACTATTACTATCGTTATTGTTGTCTCATGAGACAGTCTCACTATACAGCAGAGGCTGGCCTGGAACTCTTCCCTCCTTCTTAGCTTCCTGAGTGCTGGGCTGACAAGCATGCAAGCAAGCATGGCTGCGACTGACTAGCTTCACCACCTTCTCCATCTATGGCATAGTCTTGGCAGCTAGAGTGGGGTGTGCTTGGGTATGTCTAGCTTGAGCTTCAGGTAAACCCGAAGAAGGAGTATACTCACGAGGATCGTGGTGACGATGTAGGTTCTATTCTGGACGCTGGAGTTGTCCCCTCCAGCCTGAGCATCGGTGGCTGCAGGGACAAACTTATCGTCTTCATTCCAGTAACCGATCTGTTAACGAGAAGAAGGCAAAGGCACGATCTGAGGGGGAATCTTGGAGCTGGGTGTGATGACACAGTGATCGGTGTACCAGAGTCTGGTGTGCTGCAGGCAGAAGCATCAAAGAGGTAAGATGCACCCCAGGTCTCCTCTCCATCCCCAGTGGACCTCACCTGGTGACTAAGCCCAGGTGTTGTCTCTTTTGGAGGACAAAAGTTCAGCTCTTTATTTATCTAATCTGTAAAGGACAATCAAAGTGAGGGCTGAGGAATAGAATTCCCTGCAGCTGTTTTCACAGCCAATCCACACATCCTTAAATATTAACTCTTTATTTCTGTAGTTTGAGCCACTGGATTAAATACTACCCTCATTTTTAGAGTTCCTGCATTTCCCTTTCCAGATTTCACTTCCTGGGAAAATCCACTATCCTCCATTTCCTGCTGGTCTTCTGATTGTTGCAACACCAAGTCATGCTCAAGGTAAACACGATTTGTAAGGACATGGAAAACTTTAAGAAACTTTGCTTGATCAGCAGCTGGTTAAGATACTGGGTTCAAGAAACTTTGGAGCATCAAGAGTTAGCTGGAAACAGGAACCTTTGCAAAAGTGCAGACCAACTGTCCCTAGCAGCTAGCCCCCTGTCACCACCCAGCTTTGTGGTCTAGACAGGAACAAAAAATAACTGTTTGGGGGGATGCTGGGGGGGCATGCACAGAAGCAGAAGTAGCCGCCTAAAGGAGAAAGTGGGTATACAGAAGTAGTCCATACCCTGTACTCAGCAAAACCAACCCCCCTGACCCTGAGTAAACCTGGCTTGTGGTTTTTGCCTATATAATGTCAACCTCAAATGATTAAGGGGTCTCTTCCCTACTGTGCTGTGTCGAGTAGTGGTGAAGCCCCAGCCTGGCTGGAGAGCACGCTGAATAAACCTTGCTTTTGCATTCTGGACTTGACTGGATTCCGATGGTGGTCTCTCGGGGGTCTCAACTTGGGCACAACAGATCAATTTCTAAATATCAGCAGGTTATTAATACTTTGTCCAAGGTCTTTCAGAAAAGTTATTGAATTCCAATTGTGTGCAAGGCTCTGAGCTGAAACACTTCATGGTATGCAACAGGTTGAGAGAGCTGGAGAGATGTTGAGGAGGGGTGCGTCCCCTAAGAACATCACTTGAGAAGACGCGGATCACACAGACTCACAGTCCAGAAGCGCTGAGTGAGTGAGCAGGTGACAGAGGACTTCAGAGAAGTGCAAGGCTGCAGTGGGATGCTGTGTGTGGAAGAGACAATTCCTGGGCTTGCCCAAGCCTCTCGGGTCAAGGAGGATGATAGCCCTGTTGTGGAGGCAGAAGGCTGCTGACATAGGCGAGTTCAGTGGGCTCACCTGGGAGAGCAGTGGGTATGTAGGTCTAAGTGGCAGAGGATATGAAGGCCAGGCCCAAGCAGTGGAGACTGTTCGAAAGGCAACAGGGAATCATGGAAGGGTTGGGACAACAGAATGACCTAGCTAGCATATGCACACACACATATGCACAGCACACAGCACTCACATGTATATACAGTATACACACAGACAAGTGCGTGCATACACACACATACACAGACACACATCTAGACTGCCTATACCTCTTTCTCCTGCTTCTCTTTTCTTTCTCCCCTTCAATACACCTTCCTACTCTCTTCTCTTCCTGTTCTTCCTTCCTCTTTCTCCCTCTCTTCCTCCTTCTTTCCTGTTTCTTTTTCGCTTTCCCCTCTCTCTTCCTCTCCTCCTCCCTCTTTTCTCTCCCTGTCTTTTGTTCTCTTCTCCCTTTCCATCTCCTCCCTCTCTTTCTCCTCATCTTTTCTCATCTCCATCCTCTCTCTCTCCAGGCAGCTAGGTCTGTCATTCTGTGGGATGCAGATACAAATGGATAATGATGGAGAGCTGGCAGTTCACAGGCAGGAGGTGGAGAGCGAGCAGCCCTCTCAGGATCCAGAGCACAGTGCAGAAACAGAGACACCGTGCACAAGGCTGATTTGTGTGGCCCTTCACCTTGATGTATTTCCCTGGACATCGATGGTTTCTTTATGATCTCCAGCCATTCACAATGGCAGCTATACACATGTTCTTGCTTTGGTTCAATGAGTTTTATACCCTCTCATCTGTTCACTTCCTGAGGTGGTGCAGCTGGGCAGTGCCTGCTCTTGGCCTGGGACACTGCCCAGTCATCTACTGCCTGCAGCAGCTATTATCACTGAGGGCTGGAATGAGTTTACTGGTAGTGGATGAGTCTTGCTCTTCTAAATGTTTCTTATGTTTTAATCCCTTCCATTCCCATTAAAACCCCATGACATTTGCCAGTTTTCACTCCTATATGAAGTGTGAGGACACTGTGTTGTGGAGAGGTAACTTCCCCAGGGCCACAGGATAGCTACAGTGGTGCAAGCGCTGGAAGGCTTCCGCCATTGCATGGATTATAGATATATGCTTCTGAACCTGGCTCATTTTTCCCATGGGTTTTGGGGATCAAATTCATGTCTTCACAACAATTGCTCTGTTGATCGATCCCTCTCCTCAGGCCTGAACAAGCTTATTTTTTTCTTAGCTAGTGGTCTCATGGGAAAAGAAGACCTGATCTTGTCAGGGTTGGTAGAGACATCTGGATGCAAAGGCTCTGTGAGCCAGTAGACTTATATGAATATCGGGTTCCACAGCTGGAAGCATAGGAAGATGGCAGAAGTGTCTGAAAAGGCTTTGGAAACGAGAGTTGTAGGCTGGATTACCATATGGCACTTTGGTTCTCTACAGAGAAGGTGTAAGGGCTTTGATTCTATCCGAAAGCAAATCATCGTAAGTAGTTTGGTAAAGATTGGGGCACACTGTTCAGGAGAGGATTTAAGAACATTCTAGCAGGGAGAAGTCTTCTCCTGGGGCCACTTATTATTTTTGATCTCCTATTTTCCATCTGCCTCTAAAGATGCTTTGAAGGTCGGAAATGAGTCCAGATGAGAGAGCGGGTATTCTTAAGTGGATGAAGTTTAAAGAGCAGGTGATCACAGAACTGCGGATTCACTTGATCTCCCCTGCAGCCATCAGGGTGAATTTGTACATGGGAACCCCAGGATCGCCTTTGAAGCACCAGCTCCCAACTTCCCCCAGTGAGGGTCGTCATAACTAGTTGCCTATTGTGGCAGAGATGGCTAGCTGACCCCCAAACAGTCTTGCTTGCCTTTCGTAGTGTAGAGATAGCAGGAAGGGGCTCTCCAATCAGAAGTGCATGCTGTTTTGCATCTCACTGGGAGGAACCCTTGTGTTCTGGTGCATGGAATGCTGAGAGGGTAATGTGCCTCTTTCAGACCAATCTTTCCCAAGTTCCCAGCAGTATTTCCATTTTCTTTCTTCCCCATCTATTTGATAAATGCTGACATCAAGCAAGACCCTAGTGGACAGTGATGTCTTCTTAACATCCAACTCTCAGCCGAGTCCTAGGGCCAAACTTCATTATCTTAACTCACCAGCCTCAACTTTTAAAACTTCTTCCAAACTGGGTTTATCATAGCTTGCTGTAATGTATGTTTCTTTGCTTCTAATGAAGCAGAACACTTAAGTAAACAATGGCAAGAACTAGACATTGACTAAACAAGAGATTGACTTCCCCTGCACTAGAAGAGGTAGGTTTTGGAGCTTAGCCCCCACAGCACTCAGCGTTAGCCAAGCTAGCGCACCTAAAAGATTGAAGTTAATATGCTTTTTGCAACTTTATCTCAGACTATGGCATAGGGATGCCTGTGAGAATGATAGAAAAAGGAATATGCAAGGAACAGAGCAGCATCTCCCACGCCCAAAGGCAAAGCAATAAGCCAGAGAAAAAGAGCAAGCATTGATGCCTGGGGCTCTGTAGACTGAGGTCAGGAGATGTACTGCATTTTTTTTTTTTTTGGAGGTAAGAAGCCAGTGAAAATTTCTAAACAGCGTGATTTCGTTGTATATTTGAAACATGCTCCCCATCTCTTAGGCTGGAAATGTGGGCTTTGTAGTGAGGTGGGGCCACAAACAAGCACCTAATAGGATCCATGGAAGTGAGGACGCTTGTGGCCAGGACAAGGAAGCTTTGATGGACCCTGGGCTGGCCAGTGAAGATGGAGAAATGACGGTTTTGAGGTCATTATCTTAGACTAAAAATAGTTTGTATGTGAACAGTTGGATGCCAGGGACTTAAGACTTCAAGGAGGCAGGTGGAATTGAAAGCCATAAAGTCTACAGGAATGAGAAAATAACGGAGATACTGGTAGGAATTCCGGTCACTGTGATTTTACCCACCCAGTTATGTGTAAGGCCCAAACTGAGTACAAACCCAGGCTAGGGAAGGGAGGATTCAAATCAAATAGGAAGGGGTAGATGTCAGATGCCATTAGTAAGAACTGAAACAGCTAATCACACATAATCAATAGGCAAAGGTGTTGTCTCTCCACTGCTCGTCTCCTGATGTGGGACGCTGTAGCGGAATGCCCTGCAACCCCCTGTGGGTGACCAGTAAGAGAATGTGTGATTCCATCCCAACATGTCAAGATGTTTCATTTCGAAAAGGATCCCTAAGCCCATCCAGAAGTCATACACATAAGTGGGACTTCATAGGACTAGACAACACTAGAGCCAGGGCCAAATCTGCTCTGTGGAGCTTCAAGCTTGTTGGAAGAAAGCCTAGCAAGATAGCATCTCAGTGGGATGTCCAACTGCAGCAGGATTGCCTAGGGAGCGGGCTGGCCCTGAGTCAGCGGGATACAGGTAGGATTGGAGTTTCCCAGAAGCTCTGAACCAGGAAGAGAAACACAGGGCAGCTAAGGCCTTGCAATGTCCCTGAATCTAGCACAAGGTCACTCTTGAAAGCCGTAGGTATTAATTTGCTTGGAGTCTGATTGAGAAGAAGTCCTGAAGGCAGGGATTCAGAGGGATTGACTTTCTGAGAGGCAGATCCCTGTAGACAAAGAACGTGTAAGACCACATTCTAAGAAAGGATTTAGTCACGAGAAAGTGAGTTTCAAAACAGCCTGGTGATCAGAAAACCAGGCAGAGCCATTAGCTCGAGGATTTGAAGGCTGCCCATTTAGTTGTGTGTGTTCCTGTGCGGTGCATACAGAAGTGGTGTAAAGTCTCTGTGGCAGACAGAGAGGAATTTAAAACACGAGCCCATGGATGTGGGTGAATAACCCTGCATTCCCGAGACTGTTTTCCTCAAACTTGTGCTGTGGAAGGGTAGGCACAGTCTCATTCGATCCTTTGAAGTAACCTCCTCCTTTTCTCCCTCCATCCTTCTCCACTCTTTCCCTTTTTCCATCCCTCTTTCTCTCTCTTCTTCTAAGTCGGGGTCTCATGGCATAGACCAGACTACCCTTGAACTGATAGTGATCTTGTCTCAGTGTTCCAAGTCCCAGGATAACCAGCATCCCTTCCCTGCCCCAGAGATGATGTGACTAAGGTCAGGAAGGCTGAATGACATGTTCAAGGTCACATGACCAGTACAGAGTAAATCTGTTATTTAGTTACTGGTTTGCCTGTTCTTAGAACCCCAATTCTTCCCCCATGAAAGTCCAGCAAGCTGGGGAGGAAGCTTTGAACTCATCTCTAGCATTGAGCCTGTCTCTGCTGCAGGAATCTGCATGCCTCCAGGCAGGGCTCCTGTAAAGACTCTCATCTGTACAGGGAGCTGCTTGCTCTGGGAAGTTCTTAATGAAGCCAAGGTCTAGAGAAGACAGAGTCAGGAAGCTCAGAATCACACAAAGGTCCTGTAATCACTGGCAAGGTCACACAAAAGACAGTTTATGTATGAGGAAGGTCTCTGACTCCACTTCCATAATGAACCGTAGTCTGGTCTGGAGATGATCAGTGTGCCTGGAATGAGGGGCTGGTAAAAATACAACCACGTGGAATTTTTCAAGAGTCGTCTAAAATGCCAGAACTGAGAGGAACAGGAGGCTACTCAGCCAAAACCCTCCCACGTAAAGATCCAGACCTAGCTAGGCTTAGCAACTGTCAGATGGCTGACCCACAGCTGGATGGCGTCTGATTCTCATGTCTACTCCTTACCCTGCCCCCTTTCCTCAATGCATTGCTAGTACTAGACAGGAATCTGCCTTCATTTAAACAACTCCCACTACCTGGGGGAGAGGAGCATTCTCATCAGCAGCCTCCCTAGTCTCTTGTTTGTAGCCCAGGCTGATCTTGAACTTCTGTTCACCTGGCCCCACTTTCCCTAGTGCTGAGCTTACAGGCCTGTGCCACCAGACCAGGCACAATCTCCATGTTTTAATGATACAAATGCATGGCTTTGATGCATTGTACAGGCATCAAACTTGTGCCATTGGCAAGTGGTAAAATAGTCACTGTGACGATTCTGAAGTCAGCTCAGGTTCATGGAAACTGGTTTTCTAAGAGCAACCATCTTGACTATTCCGCCCTTTACAAACTGCCTACAGCACCCATATTCCATGGTAAGGCAGGAGTCATGGCTCTTCTGAGGGTCTGAAAGAACTGGACAGGGAAGGAGAAGGAGGTCCTGTGTCTGTCGTCTCTTCCGGGAGCATCAGGATTCTCCTAGTGTACCTTTGAACCCCAGCACTGCCCTGATTGTGTCCCCTGGATCCTTCCAGCCTTGATAAAAGCTGCAAATAAACAGGGGAAAGGGAGTCAGGGCCCCTGAATTTGGTGTCTCTTTAGCTATGGCTCTCTGGGACATTGTGAAGCTTAGGAGCCTTTCTGCCTCAGTTTACCCATGGAGAAATGGATATTTTTCATTTAGGCCGATACTAAACAGACTGGGTATACGCATGCCCTGAAAGAGGTGAGGATGTCGTCTCAGACTGTCCAGATGTGGGTGTGTGCATCTGCTATGTTCCACAGCTGCTGAACACACCACTGAGCTAACCTAGGCATGGCGTGCTCCCATTTCAGAGATGTGGAAGCTGAGGGTTAGGATAATTAAATGCTTTAGGAGAAGAAATTACCTTCTCTAGAAGCAGGACTTGGTAGCATCAAGCTGATAAAACCAAACTCTTGGGGTGGGCAGGCTAATATCGCTTGCCCCGAGAGATGTCCCTATCACATACACGGAGTTTGACCATATTCTAGCAAAAGGGACACACAGCTGAGATGGAGAAAGGAGCTGGGATAATCTGGGTGGGGTCCACCTAGTTTACAAGCCATTTAAAGCAGAGCCTTCCCCAGCTGTGCTAGTGAAACAAAGAGAGAGATGTGGTTTCTGAGCCTGTGTCTAGAGATAATGCTACAGGGATTGGGAAGTGGGAAACCTCTAGAAAAAAGCTGGTAAATAAAAAGAAACCTCCAGAAAAGAACATGATCCTACAAGCACTTTGACTATGTAACCCATCCATGTATGTAATCATAAGGTGAAATATTTGTGTGGCTTGAAGTCCTGGTTTGTAGCAATCTATTACGGCAACTGTGGACAATCTCACAGCCCTAATGAGCCGAGACAGCTAGGGAGTACAGGTGGGTTCTATGGCAGGGTAGGGAGTCTGGGCTTCAGGGACCCAAGAAGGCTGTGTCCTCAGAGCTATCTAGAATCTTCTGCAATGGCACCAATGCTCTGTGTTTGCACTGTCAGGCGTGACACCCAGGAGCCACACATGACTGTGTAGCACCTGACAATTCTTTGATTTTAATTCATTAAAAAATTAAATTTCAATAAATAAATAAATAATAAATTCAATAAATAAATAAATTTCATTAAAAAATAAATTTCACCCTGCGGCCAGGGTGAGGATATGTAACACAACCTTGGAGACACAGAGACCACCATGTCTAAGACACCGTGCTAGCTTCCCAGGGTCCAGGACTAGCATCTAGAACTTCCAAACACCAGACAGTCTTGAGTCATCTCAATGAACCCACGAGGTCAGCATTCTTGTGAACTCTTTCTACCTAGCTCAGAGATCTGCCCAGATCCCAGACAAGTAAATGGAGAAGGCTGGCTTTGGTTCTAGCATCCCCAAGACCCCCAGCTCTTCATCAGCTTCAAAACCTTCTGCAATGCTTTCTTGCTAGCTTACCACAAGGAAGTAGACATGAAGAAGGCTCAGGGCAGGGGAGACAGAGGCTGCCAAGAGACAGAATGCAAGCAGCCAGAAAAGCTGCCTCGAAAGACACCCTTTGCTCTAAGTGCTGAAGGCTGAGGAGGTATCAACCTAACAAAAGACAGCAGAAGGGTAGAGAGCCCATCCTCCCTTGGTAGGGGAAGTGTCCGGGATGGAATGGAGCACATGGATTCAAAGAAGGAAGATTGGCTGGAGTGGCGTGAAGGAAGTGTCAAAGGTCAAAGGTGGAGACATTGACAGTGGCCAAATCACACTGAGTCTTAGAGTTTAAGAGCGAAGGATCTGTACTTCATCTTCAAAGGTCTAATATGAATATTAACGTTATATACACAATGTGTTTTTCACTTTGGCTTCTGTGGAGAAGAGAGCATGGCTGTGAACAGGTGTGGGCAATCAGAAGATGATTAACCTCACCAATAAACATTCTATAATTCTCCAGAATCCTCAGGAATATCACCGGCATGCTATATACATCTATTGCTTTGTATCTTCAGGGTCTTAAGAAAATGAAGCCAAATCTCATTCTATATCCTTGGCGAGTCTCAGACCTACAATTATCCTCCAGTCTCAGGTACTCAAACGTTTGGGTGCCAGGTAAATTTGAGTGTGCCAGGCTCCTTCTTTGTATTTTCAGAGTGTTTTTTCTGTCCCATGAGACTCAGGAACTGTTAGAAAAAATCTGGGAGTTGCATCTCCTTTTTAGAGAGGGAATCAGTTCTCAGAAACAAGACCTGACTCTCTCCAAACCCCAAATGACAAGTGCCAGAGCAGAGCCTAGAAAAGTCTAGAACACACAGCGGCCTGAGTCTCTTCAACGGCATAGGGAAGGTGGGTGTCCAGGACCCTCATTACTGGCCTGAGCCTCCGCTTGGTCGAGTCAGCCAAGGTGGCCCTTACCTTGCGGATCCCGTCATGCTTCATTTCGATCACGTGGAGGGTATAATTGGTCCGGCGCCCTTTCTCGTTAAACTGCACGTTTCCGGTTAAACCTTCGAATCGTACCTGCAAAGAGAGTTAGATGCTGAGCAGGGAAGCTGCCAACTCAGTAGCTTCATTTCATGTTTGTTCCCATGTTGTTTTGTTGCTTGTGCTTGTGTGGTTTTTGGTTTGCTGAAATGATGTCTTAAATAGCTCAATCTTGTTTTAAACTCAGTAAGAACCTGACAAAGATGACCTTGGACTCCTAACCCTTCTGTTGTCTCTACTTCCTTAGTGATGGGATAACAAGCATGTGCCACTGAGGCAGGCAAGCACACAGAATATCTTACTAGCTTGGGAGTCTGCTTGACTGGGCTGGGCACACATCCTCTCTGAGCAATGCACCTAGCAGCCTGTTCGTAACTTAGGACCCCTGTCTGCATCAAGTTCACACTCATCTGGTTTAAGCTATGGAAACAAGTCAATACCCTCAGCAGCCTCTTCCTAATGCCCTGTTTCTGTTCAGACATGTCTTGGAAACACATCCTGTAACCAAGGAAGATGGACCAGTCTTGTCTAGATTGGTTTGGGGGTACATGTGTAGTAAAGCAAACTGTGTTCCTTTGAAGGAACTTTTAGGGGGAATCTCCTATTTACCCTCTTATGCCTACACACTATTGTGTATGTATGTGTGTATGTGTGTACATATATGGTTGAGATCAGGTACACGATGGGAGGGACATCTAAGCCTGTCTTCCAAAATAGAGAACCTCCAAAATGACACTCCTAGTAACCTAACTCTGCCTTCCTCTGAACCCCATAAAAGGAAGACTAAAAGATAAACAGGGACCTCAAGTACCCTCACTGATGATTCTGACAGTGTACCTCTTTCTGATCCATGCTAACACTCTGCCTTAAGGAAAGTGTTCTTGCTACTTTACAGTCTCCGTGAGCTTTTGTTTCCTTCTCAAATAACTCAGCAAGATCCTGGAACCATTCAGTCCACATACCCTATCATGCCCAGCATTTGTTGGTTCTTCTGCTGGAGCAAAACCTCAAAACCCAAAAACGCTACATGTGTTGAAGTTTGGAGGAGGCCACAGGCTGAAATTCCTACCCCATGTTGTGGTTGGCATAAGCACTCCCCCACCTAACTGGGCACAGTCTCTCCTATTGCTTCAGGAAAACACTATCAATCAGCAGAGGGCATGCTAATGGGACATCTTCCCATCACCCTTAGCCAAACGCTCCCTTCACAACCCACCTGCTCAGATGAGCAACTGTAGGTGGAGAAGCCGAGGGACCATGGTGCCACCGCTGGTGAGTCAGAAGAAGATCCCACACTGGAAGCCAGCCTCAGAACTGGTGCATTGGATATGATTGGAAAAGGTGCCTTAATTCCTTTGTGAGTCCAGGCAATCAAATACCTGCATACCTGATGGCCTGGATTTGATGCTAGCTTCCACACTGATAGCCAGGTGACCTTGGGGAATTCACACTTTCTAGTCTGCAGGTTACAAAGTTCCTGCCCCATCTACCTTAAGAGACACAGCTAATGCGCAAGTGTGGTGGAAACCAGAGTGCACCTATGGGTACCTCACATTCAGCCAGAGTGGGCAGGACTTTATAGACATCTCAGAAGGCTCATGCATCATTTCTACTGGATCCCAAAATCTATGGCACGGGAATTGCCAGACTGAACTTGTACGGATTTATACCTTCAAGTACAGATTTCAGATACAGTAGGCAATATGGAACCGAGATCCCATTTCTCTGTAGAGATCGAGTAACCCTTAAGCTGAGGATGAGGGTTATAAAGGAAATAAAGTCATAGTCCTTGATGGTGACCCTATGTCCTCAGATCCTTCTTGCTTATGAGTGCCAAGGTTAGTCTCTCTGACAATACAAGCATTGCTTATATCCCCACCTTCAGTAGCTTGAATAAAAGGCATGCAGAGTTTTCTTTTTCAGACAGCAGTCAGGGAGGATAGCTGGTGTGTGTGTGTGTGTGTGTGTGTGTGTGTGTACGTGCCTGCCTGTTCTGAAGCTGACCCTTTCATCCCTTTCTGGTTTGAAGTCTCAGTAGGGAGGCCATGACAGGCCCCAAACACTGAGCAAATTATACAAGCTCTTTGCGCTCTCATTGACAAGCTGGAGATATCACCACTCCTGGAAACGTCTGAACCATCCTTGCTTGGCAGAAAGAAGACAGAGCATGGATGCTGCCACAAAGAATGCTAGAGAGGAGTCAGTGACTTCACTTTCTTCTCCCCTTGGTCACTGTGGTGTTTCAATAGGAAATGTTCCTCATAGGCTTGTGTATTTGAATACTTGGCCTCCAGTTGCTGGCACTTTTTGTGGAGGTGTGGGTGGTACAGTCTTGCTGGAGAAAGCATGCCACTGGGAGCGCATGCATGCCTCTCGGTCACGATGGACTCATCCTTCTGGCACTGGAAGCCCACATAAAGTCTTCCTTCCGCAAGTGCTGTGTATTATCACAGCAACGGGAAGTAAACTCATACAGCCACCCTGGTCCATGCTCAGCTCTCCCAGTGGTTCAGGTTCAAGGTGCTTAGCTTGGTTGCTAGGTCTAAGTCCAAGTCATTTATGTAGACAGTGATGAGAAAAATGTTTGGATGACTGTATGGTAGACTATCTTGACCATACAGGAAAAATCATCACTGACGATACAAATAGGTACCTGCTCTTTGGTACTAGTTTCAGATATCAATGAATATTGTGCAATTTTTGATTGCATTTTAACACTCTTGAGACTGACAATAAAGTTTTTTTTGAATGAGAGGGTGGAGCTAGCTACTAGTTGACCACAATTTACCATAAAGATTTTGGAGGACTGAGGACAGATAGACACAGGAAGGAGTATGGTGGGGCTTAGAGAGGGTCTTAGCTCTTTGGATGGAGGAACACAAGAGATAGGAGGTTATTGATCACTCTTCTCTAATCATTCAGGTTCCTACCCCAATATCTGACTCCTGAAATGGAGGAAACAATTGATTATTCTTGGTCTCAGATTCACGGGAGTCAGTAGATTCCTGGAGTAACTGAAGCCCTTAATGTCTTCTTGGGGGAAGCTATATGCTTGGAGGTAAACCACAGTGCCAGAGGATGGGAGGGGACACATAGCAGAGCCACCAGGATGTCAGAACAAGGGGAGGCTGAGTCTGTGCTCCAAACCGTTTGTGACAAAGGGTTGAAGAAGCTTCTAGAAACTCAGCTTTGGAACTACTGACCTCATCCATGATTCTGTACTCTGGGCAGTCAGCCCTCCCAACTGTAGGGTGAGTGAAGTCAGGATGATACAGCTGGTCATCTCTCCTTGCTTCCTCTCCTGGAACTCTGGGAGTTGTCCTTGTCCCTGCCAACTGCCTTCATGAAAGCTGGAAGGTTTGGCTTGGTAAAGGGAATTGGTGCCAGCTCGGAGCTGGCCTCCAACAGGATGCTGAGGTAAATACTTTCCTTCCTGCCCAAGAGCTGTGGTTAATATCTGCTACATTAGGCATGTTAAAAGTAATTATTCAAGATTTCTGTTAAAGCACAATTAGGAGTGCTGTTCTTCCCAGAGTAATTGCTCCAGGTCCAGGGTTCCTTGCCATCAGATTTTTCAGTGGGTGAGAGATTTAGGTTCAGTTTCAAATGGATGGCAAAGGGGCACAGGCAACAGGGAATTTATAGCCAAGGACAGAGGAGGAGCCAGTGATGGAACATTGCTGTGAGGAAACCTAAGGAGTAACGGGGCTTCTTAAAGTCCTGGATAAGTTAAGCTATCAGGATTCCACTGAAGACGGGGCCCTGCTACACATCGCCTGAGGGCTGGTGATGGGTGAGCGGCTGATCCTGAGGCCAGGTTCTGACTGGCTTCACTTAGCACATTCTCTTCTTGAACTGCTTCCCTGAAAAGAACATGGAAGGGCTAGGTAGAGGATAAGGTGTCTCGCTACAGCTTGACAACGGAAGAGTACTTGCCAATTGTCAATTTTATAAGTAATAAATATGGCTCCTACTGTGCTCTGGGGTCACTCAGTGAGGTAGTACACTAGACGCTCAGGGTCCAGGCTCTCTGTCATGCTACATCATAGCTATTGTGGCAATTATTTTCAGGGTTTAACTTCCTAGCATATTAGCCTGCCAGGCAGGTTGTGTAGACTCCAGATGGCACCATTAGCTCCATCTTAGCTAGAGTGGGCTTGGCCCTTTGTACTGTATGACCTTTGTATGACTCAAAGGCTACAGACTCAGGAGCTCTGGAGCAGATCCCTGGGTTCCAAAGCTTGGATGCCATTAGGATTTACCTAGGCGCTAGTGGCAGTTGTCCTCTGATGATGTGACTATCTAGAGGAAAGGAAGGAAAATGGCCGGACAGTGGCTAGGTGAAGGCTCTAGGGGACAATACTGTAGAGTGGAGTCTACTGGGCCCCAGGGTAGGCCTGATGCATAGAAGGAGGGGCCCTGGGCAGTGGTCTGGTTCTACCTCTGTGACTAAGCCTCTGTATCACTAGGGAGTCATCACAGGGCACCCTGGGTCTACCATCTCATTTATAAAGGGAGGCAAAAACCACGCCAGTGATTCCCAAGGTCTCTGCTAGCAATAAACTCTTGATTCTAAGATGATTCACAGAGATTTGAAAAGGAGTCTGTTTTAGTCAGATGGATTTAGTGAGGGAACATTTTGGTTTGTTTGTTCGCTCATCAAAGAGACTGAAGGAGTCTCTCGTGGGTTGGACTTGACTTTTTTCATTGTCCCCAGTGTTTAGTCCCACTTGTTCCCTGGAGTGCACAATCAGCTTTTGTGAGCTACCCATGAAAGGCAGGCACACATGTGTCTCAGTTCCAAAACAGAGTTAAGATATGAGCCTTCACCATGGCAACTGACTCTCTCCAGTCCTGCTAGGACAGAAACAGGGGATGAGTGTATATTGCAGCGGAAAGATGTGAGTTAGACCATAATGGAAATGAATGCACTCTCAGAGATTTTTTTCTCTCTAGAATTTCCTGTGTAACTTGTGTTAGGTAGAAACTAGAACTCCTCCTGCTTCTGCCTTCTGAATACTGGGATCTTGGGTGCTGCCTGCGTGGCCTCCTCCTCTTCATGGGAAAAAGATCCATCAGAGAGCTTGATGGGTATTCTGAGGTTGTTCAGAGAGACCTGGGGGTTGTCTTTCTTGCTTCCTGATTCAGACCACTGCCTGTCATGCCACGTTGCCTCCTGGGCTTCATCTCTGTCATGGTGGCATCAGACTATGTTTTCAGGGATGTCATTAAGATGGGAGAAGCAGAGGAACTGGAAGGTTGTGGCGCCAAGAGCGAGTCCCTGGGACCATCTGAGGCCAGCCTCACATTGTAGACAATCTGTCTCGACTGCTGTCAGGAAAAGCATTTTAAATAAGCTGGAAATGGATGCTGACTCTATGGTAATCATTCTGGAACCTGCCTGGTGTCTGTTATCACTGCCTGATGACCTGGAGGCTGACCTGCACAGAGACACAGCTGAGGATCTAGAGATGCCTACTGTGGTTGGATGATCTGCTGCCTCACTTCGGTCTGGAGGAGGCGACTGAATGATCTCCAGCACACAGGGCTCTTTATCAGGCTGGGAAACACCTGCGAGGCTCTTTTCTGAGCTTTCTCCAGGCTGTGAATGTTGCCAGAGCTGTGAGCATGTGGATGAACATTTCGTGTTCATGTATCTCATGTTTCGATGTGCTCCTCTCCCCTGGGAGCCCAAATCCACCGTCTGCTGAATGCAGGCTTAATGGCAGAGCTGACCTCAAACAGGGAATACCATTGGCTGGGAAGAGTGGGTTTTGAAGGACAACCGTACAAAATATCTTGCCACTATGGGTTCCCCTCTATTCCCATGCCATTCCCTTTGCTTTTAGTGTAGCCTCCTTCCCACCATTTCTTTGGAAATACAGCCTCCATCAGGAGGAACCAGAGGCAGTGCTGTGTACCAGCAAATTGAGAACCACAACATGGGCTTGCAGTACTTCTAGAAACTTCTAGGACCTCCAAGAGTATTCCAGCAGTGGAGAGATCCTCAGAAACTTCTAAAGCAGGAAGGTCAAAACAGACCCATGTATACCACTGCCTCACCCTGCTGTCCCAGAAGGCATATTAGCAATTGAATATTTATACTCTCCACTGTGGAATTTGGATTCTGCCTCCAACTCCTGTGCATAGGCAATCAATGGGGCCAGGCGTGATTTTCTATTCTTGTTCTCTCGCTGTTCGAGTGCAAACAGAATTGATGACTACAGTGCTGAGACTTGAGAAAGTTGGGTCAGAAGGATGAGCAATGGAGCCTGGAAAAATGCACCAATAGAAAAGGGATGAAGAAGTCAAGTCTAGGCGTCTGCTCGCAGCTCAGAGCCAACCCTGAGCCCTTCTTTTCTCTTCTAGTTTGTATGTGGTGTGCGTGCGTGTGTGTGCTGTATACAGATGTGTGGATAGGTACATATGCATGTGTGTACATTTACACGTAGAAGCCAGAGGCCGATGTCTTCCCCTGCTACTCCCCACCTTTTATATTGATATAAAGTCTTGCACTTGAACCCAGAACTCACAAGCTCTGCTAGTCTGGCTAACCAGCCCACTGTGGAGATCCCATCCCTGCCTCCTGAGTGCTGGGATGATGACCAGTCAATCTTATCTGCCCACCGTTCATGTGGGTACTGGGGATCCAAGCACTGGTCCTCATGCTCTTGTGGCAAGCATTTTCCCTGATCAGCTACCTTTCCAGCCTCGTCCCTGCATAGATCAAGTCCTCTTTCTGAGCATGGAAATCAGTGCCTTCCTTCCTTCCTTCCTTCCTTCCTTCCTTCCTTCCTTCCTTCCTTCCTTCCTTCCTTCCTTCCTTTCTTCCTTCCGTTAGCCCTAAGCAGAGAATGCAGCCTTGGTACTACAACGAATGATATTACATTTTAGCAGTCTCTTTTTTTTTGTCGTAAGTTTGACTCGAGTTCCACACATTTGACATGAACAGTGCAGTGGTCACTCTGAACTCCAGGCACACTCTTCATTTCAGAGCGATGCATGCTGCTTGTACTTGAAGCCGACTTTTCCTGTTTTGCTCCCAAGAATGAGACGGGGAGGCTCTGCCAGCCTTACCTGCTGCAGGGCTCTCTGGATGTCAATCCCTTGGCCCCAGGGCACAGCAGGGTTAGCCAGACAGTCCCCGGCATTTCCCCGTCGGGATATGTCAATCCTCTGCCTCCGCAGGCTCTGGAAGGCCTCGGCCATCACCTTCACACCGTCGTAGGTGAGAGCGGATGTGTACTGGGGAAAGAAGGTAGATAGGCAGGCGTCAGAGAGAGCTGACAGAAAGGTGGGCTGGGGGGCTGTGTTGGGGAATGGCTTCCTGGTGGAGAGAAGTTTGTGGTGGGCCAATGGCTGGGAGCTGTGTTTCGGAACGTCATCTCTCTCACAGGTCTGTCCAGCCAGTGGCCTCTCCAAAGCTGTAGGTTTAGCATGGCCAGTTGTGACCTTTAAAGGCAAGCCAGCATTTTGGAGTTTGGTGTTCAGTCTTGTGATCTGAAAAATGTTGGTTTAATTGGGAAAAAATGCACAGATTAAATATAACATATCTGCAGGCCAAATACATGGAAAGTCAGTTGGCTTCCTCAGTAGGAGAATTAGCTACTGGGAGCCAAGAAGAGCTGCCTGCTCTACCACCTCTTCTAACAGTAACGAAAACAATATTCCAGGATGAGCAAGCTTCTAATTATCTCTGTGCATGGCTTACTCTATGGTAAATGCATATTCTATACATTCCCCATCTTGTGGATTAATGTTAGCACTTCAGGATTTTTCTTGCTTGACCAAAGGGCGGCTAAGATGTGAATGAGGCGAAACTGGTCTTATTACCTAGTACGTCATCTTAAGGTCACACTGCACAGCTAGAGTATGAGTTTGTTTTCCAATTCCTAGTTTATTTCCTGATCTGAATTGTTATTTGTGGTCATGGGTGCATATATGTACCTTTCTCTTCTCTCCCTCTCTCTCTTCCTACCCCCCTCCCCCCTCCAGCCTGGAGGTCTTCCTCAGTTTCTCCCTATCTTATTTTTGAGACCTCCTGTCTCTGCTTGACTGGGATTACAAGCACACATTGCTAGGCCTAACTTTGTCTGTGGGCGCTGGGAATCCAAAGACAGCCGTCATGTTTCCATGGCAAGCTCTTCACTGACTGAGTTGCCTTCTGAGGCCCTTCTAATTTATATTTTTGAAAGAGACTAGCCTGGAACTCTGTGTAGCCCCAGATGATCATCCTGCCCCTACATTTTAAGTGCTGGTATTGCAAGCATGCACCACTATGCCTGTTTTATTTTATTTTATTTTTTATTTTTCATTTTTGTTTTTCGAGACAGGGTTTCTCTGTAGCTTTGGAATCTGTCCTGGAACTAGCTCTTGTAGACCAGGCTGGCCTCAAATTCACAGAGATCTGCCTGCCTCTGCCTCCCAAGTGCTGAAATTAAAGGCGTGCACTACCACCGCCTGGTACCTGTTTTATTTTCTCAGGAAAAAATGCATTACCCTTAGAAACTGGCTTGGGCAGTCATCGAATAATTTGTTAGCCAGTGTCAGTCAATCTTTGTCTGAAGGCACTTGGTTTAATCAGATACCTAAATGAGTCTTTATTCTTGAAGAGTTAAGTCTGTTTGATCACTGATGGGACAGGAAGTGCCTCAGTTATATAAACTGTGGTCCACAAAGTTAACTAAACAGCCTAGAAACATGACCCACAGATGCTCTGATGGTCCCTGACAACAGGCTTGGCCTCAGTGTCCCTCTCAATACGGTGTCACATGTAGCCAAGCCATGCTACAGGATTTGATTTAGAAGGCCAATGGCCCGCTCTCCACATTCACAAACACTATCAGATATAAAACAAAACAGGGTTTGGCTCTGGGCCTGAGGAGTGAGAAGCTGGCTGCAGACCCAAATCGAGAGCAGTTGTGCATCTCCAGGCAAGGTTCTCTGATGGTCAGCTGGGCAGACAGAGGTAGGGAGTGTGTCCCACCTCAGCACGCCATTCCCAGAGGCATCCTTTTAATGAGGTGGGCATTTTTCTTGTGCTCCGTGAGATGGTGACAGAAGGGTGGGAGCTGTCATGCTTGCTTAGCACTCGTGAGGTGTCAATTTCAACCCCTGGCACTGCTAGAGAAGGAAGAAAGATGGTGGCCCTGAGTAGAATAGAAGCAGCATTTTTTGCCTTCCCTTGAACCAGCTAAAGGCAGTTTGCTTACATGGGGCCAGGGATGGGTAAGCAGAAGAGCTGCTAGTGACTTCTGAGAGGAAGTCTCTGTGTGTACATGTTCATGTATGTGTGGTTGTGTATGCATATGTGCGTGTGTTGAGGTGAGAGGTCAACATCCGGAGTCTTTTTGGTCTTTCTACATCTTAATTTTGAGACACGGTTTCTCACTGAACCCAGAACTCACCAATTTGGCTAAGACTGGTTCACCAGCAAGCTCCAGGGACCCTGATGCCTCTGCCTTCCCAGCACCGGGGTTACAGGTATGTGTTTCTGTGTCTGGCTTTTTACATGGTTATTGGGAGTCCCAGCCAGGTGCAATAAGCCCTTTACCAAGTGAGCCATTCCCCAGTCTCAGGAAAAGAATTCTGAAAAACAGCAAGTGTGCTTTTTGTTCTCTCATCCTCCTGCTGTGTTATGGTTTGGGCCTGATACTCTCCCCGCTCCCCAGAGAAAAGTCCTCACGTGGCGAAGGCACAACCCCCAGAGGCAGGCTTTAGCAAAGCAACTGTATCATGAGGATACTGACATTAACCAGTGCATTAAAGCCCGCCCCCCAATGAACTGATAACCCAGAGGCATCCCTGGGAAGTGATGGAAATCAGGAGGCGGGGTTTTCCTTGGAGGAAGTGGGCTGCTGAGTGTGTGCCTTTGAAGGCTGTAGCTTGTCTCTGGCCCCTTCCAGAATCCCCACTTCCTGAATGCCTTGACAGGAGTGGTTTCTCTCCATTGAGTCTTTCCACTGCAATGTTCCTGCCTTGCCACAGCTCTAAAGGCAATGGAGCCAATGGGCCCACACACTGCAACCATGAGCTCAAATAAACCTTTCCTCCTAGAGCTGATCTGCTCAAGTATTTTGTCCCCCGACAGAAATCAATTAGCAACCGCTGGGGAGAATGCAGGCATCATGATGGAAGTCTGTACAGCCTTCTTGTGCTATATAGCAGAAGACGAAAGCCGAGGGTGGCAAAATCAAATGCTGAGGGTAACAACAGTCTCTGATGCCTGTTCACCAATGTAACAGTCTTGGGCTGCTGACCACTGTCGTGTTGGGATGCCTGACCTTCGTGGCGATATTTTCTTTTGCTTAGCAGAAAACCCATTTCCTTCCTAAAGACGAACATGCCCCAGTGTTCGGGGCTGACTAGGGGAGACAAACAGGTATCCGTTTTCACACCTTCGGCCTCTTCCAGTCGACCCTGGTGTGGTCTCGAGCGTCGCTCGTCCTCCACTGCTGCATGATTCTGGCTGGGATGGTGTCTGTGTAGTTCACCAACTGGAAACCCGTCACGTTGGCTCCACTCTCCTTGAACTTGTTTAAGTCAATGTCCATGAAACCCTGCGGAGGAAGGAAAGGGGAAAGTCAAACATGTTGCTTGGACAGGTCCATGTCACCGCGGGGACATGTCTGCAGGTCTATGTCACCACGGAGCAGACTCATGAGGCTTTCTCTTCTGCTTCTCAAGGCAGAACAGACTGAAAGTAGACAGCACTGTCTTGCCCCCTTTGGATCCCATTATCATAGGTTCCTTTACACAAAGTTAGCATAAGAGGCCAAGAGTGCCTGCCTGAGGATGGCACCCCCAGGATGAAGGGGGGGCTGGCTTACACTACCTTGGGCCATGTGACTTTGTGTGTTTATGCAATGGAGCCTGGAGGTTAGGGAAAAGGTGAAATAGACACTATGCACCTAGACTGACAATTGCTGAATGGCTGGGATTTTAAAAGTTATTGATTATTACTATTGCTATTATTTCTTTTAGGATTCCATACAGTTTATTTTGATGATAGCAACTCCTCCTCTAGCTCCTCCTGGATCCATCCTTCACTACCCACTTAACTTTGTGCCTTCTTTTTTATATTTTTACCCATTGTGTCCTGATGGAGGAGGGTCATCTGTATATGTGCTACTCTCATTGGTTAATAAAGAAACTGCCTTGGCTTTTTGATAGGGCAGGATTTAGATAGGTGGAGTAGACAGAACAGAATGCTGGGAGAAAGAAAGTATAGTTGGGCAGCTGTCGTGGAGCCAGCAGCCAAGTCAGACATGCTGAATCTTTCCCGGTAAGCCATCACCTCATGGTGCTATACAGATATTAGAAATGGGTTAGATCAATATGTGATAGTTAGCCAATAAGGGACTGGAGATAATGGGCCAGGCAGTGTTTAAATGAATACAATTTGTGTGTTGTTATTTTGGGTGTAAAGCTAACCATGGGGAGCCGGGCGGGATGAAAAGCAGGCCTGCTCGCCCCGTCACTACAGTGTCCAATAAACTCTTGTGTGGGGGACCAACCCTTGCATGATAAACCTATCAGGTATTATATTCTTCAAGAGCGCTGGCTCTCCCAGCAGCTACCAATTGGCAATAACTTCTTGGCTAGGGGTGGGGATTTGTGCCAACCTCCCATCTTCATATTGGGTTTTTGTCTAGCTTAAACTTGTGCGAATGTTGTACATTGTGTCAAAACTACTATGAATTCATATGCGCAATTGCCCTGTTGTACTTGTAAAACACTATGTGCACAGTGTGTGTACTTGGCTGTGTGTGGCATTGTGTGTCTCTGTGTGTGTAGGTCAGAAAATAATTGTGTGGAGAGTAGTCTTTCCTTCGACATCTACATGGGTTCTGGGGATTAAACTTGGGTTTTGAACTTGGGTGACAAGCCCCTTTACTTTTAAGTCATCTTAATGTCCCAGAGTCTTAAGGGCACAAGATAGAAGAAGCAAAAGGAAAATCTTGAAGGAAGGGCCACCCTTGCTTACCACCCTGCTTTACCATTGGAGAGAGGAGCCACTGAAGACTGCTGGGAACAAATGTCTGCAAGTTGCCCAAGGTCACCAACAAGTCTCTGGAAGGGGCTGGCTTCTGCTGGGGGCCTTTATCTCTCCCTATGCTCTTTCATGTACAGTGAACTGGACCTGTTCTCCCAGAGGAGGCCTGGCCACTTCTGACATCCATGAAGGATTCTTTACAGCAAATGGAATTTCCTTCCAGTTCAGCAAAACACTCACCCAAAGCCAGGAAACCTTGATCTTAAAAGGAAGCCTTGCATTTATATAATGAATTCAATGATGCACAGTATTTTCACATCTGTGACCTCATTTCACTCCACTCCTTTCTAAGGGTACAGTTTATGTGTCTGCTTGAGATGTACAGAAACTAAGACAGAAAGCGAGGGTCAGCACCCACAAAGCTGCTCGCCGAGCTAGCAACAGAGAAGGGACCAGAGGAGCTAAGCTCTTCTGCTAAGCAATTCATTCCCCATCCCCCCAAAAAAACCCTCATCACCAAACACACTATTCTGAGAACTTCGAGTTTTCAAGACCCTTCCCTTGTGAACTTTATGTTCTCCTAGGGAAAATCAGAGAGCAGACAAGTAAACGCATAGCACACAATACTGTACAGCAGTGTGCTCTGGAGTAGCTGTGTGTCTGAGAAGAGAGGGTTTGTGGATGGGGAGATGGTCCTGGAAGGAGTGGTCCAGATCAGCCTGCCTGTGGGGCCTTAGTGATTGATACGAGTACAGTAGAGTCCCATGTGTGGGTCATGGGGATACCTGGGTGGGATACACGGAACAAAGGACCAGGGGTAGGAGGCTGCTTGGAATGTTCCAGAAACAGCAAAGGGACTGGTGTGCCTGGAAGGCAATAATGAGAAAGATTTCTGGTAGGAGATGAAGTGAGATAGTGGTCCAAGTTGGGTCTCACACTGTATTTTAGCTTGTATTTTCCTTTCTTTCTCTTTTCAGTTATAATTAGTACTGCACTACAGGTTTTTGAGCAGGGCCCACAAAGCTCACGCATGATTGATTCCATGGCTTGGATGAAGTGCCCGATCTTGCTAACAGAAACAGACTAGGAGAAGGAGCCAAGGACGGGTCCCCGAGATGGGGAAGTCCACAGCTGGCAGCAGAGACCTAAGCACCGCACCTGTCTCTACCTCCAGTCTCAGGGCTTGTCTACCTCAAACACAAGCTCCTTGGCTTCCGCTAGCGCCTTTGATAGTCTCTTACCCCTCAGAGCTCTGTTTTACAGACAATCCCAGTTCAGTCCCACCCAGTCTTTGTCCTCACTTCCTGTCTAGGAAGACTATTTCGATTCTTGACTCCTTTCCAGGGTCTGGATCATAGCTAGCACACCGTCTCTCCGGAGAACTCACTCCTGTCCCCTCATCTGAAGAGCCAGTTCCTCCCCTGCAGCAGACACTGTTGGCCCTGTCTGTTTCCACTCTCTGTCGCACACCACTGTTTCGTTTTCTGTGCTAACTGCAAACACCTGCCACCCCACCTGCATGAGGGGGAGGCCAGGCGTGCCAAGCTCACATGCCCATGGGCAGCTCTCTACACTAGTGACGGCTGTGGACTTAGTAGATGCCAGCTAGCATCCTCTACCTAGTGCTTAAGCTGGTTGAACATTCTATGCTGACATCCAGAGATGAACCGTGGCGGGGGTAGGGGGCATTCTTGGTCATGTGCTTCAGTGTCCACTTTCTCTGTACATCCCTACTGTGTTTCTGGGATTGGCACATAGCGCTTGCTTCTTCCTGAAGCCTATCTTTGGACTCTGCTTGCGGGAGAACCCCGGTTGAGATTCTTCCAACACTCAGTCTGGCCCATACCAACGTTGTGCCTGCTGTTTCCCTGGAGCACCTGTCACCCCGAGATCATCTTCCCTCCTTATTCCCTTTGTCCCCTCTCTTTCCGTTGACATGCTAACTACTGAAGGTGAAAACACTTCCAATTTCCGTCTTGCTCACTGATTTTTTCTAACACCTAGCATCTCAATACATGCCCAGCCCAGGGCAGATGCTCAATCCTTTCTTGCTGTGAGAATGACTGAAGCTAGAGACTGTCCCTTAAGCAGGTGTGCCAATTAGCCAGGGGAAACGTGACCAGCAGGCAACAGCTGCCAGCGAGTGATTTTAATCAGGTGAGATTAACTTGTACCACAGCCACAGTTCACAGAGGGACACAGAGGTAACTGGCTTGTGCAAGGATACCAGCCAGCTGTTCTTAAAGGTAAAGTCAGAATTTGTCTTCCCTACCCAGCCTGCATTTGGCGGCAGTATACTCTATAAGGGTACAGCTGTCTCACCATTGGTTAAGAGCCAGTACACATTTGGGAGGTTTTCTGTACTCTTTAGAGACTTTTAAAAAGAACATCTTGTTCGCCAAACAGCTATTGAGAGAATGAAATGAAAATTATCTCCCACAGTCAGATTCTGTCACTCGCGATCTGTAACAAGCTCCTGGGCATTCCCACTGACTCCCCCTCCCCCAGCATAACGAAGGCCAAGAGGAACTGTGATTTGCTCAAATAGGAACTCAGCTCGGCTTCATCGCCAGCAACCCTGGCGACAATGCTAGTGGAGCCAACCCAGGGTCACACATAATCAAGTTGATGGGAACCTGCAACCCTACACCCATAACCCAGAAACAGAACAGCTATGAACTCCTTTTTGTGACACTCACTATGAGAACCGAAACCAGGAAGCCACTCGGGATCAGCACACGTCTAAGAGTTGCCATCTCCCCTCCAGTTCAAGACTGCAGGCTGGGAACGCTAACGCTGACCCCGGAGATGTCTTAATCACAGGAAACTAGACTCTCACGGTTGCTAGGCTTGCTTTCTCTACAACGCAGGGATGTAGACTTGGTCAATAGAGAAATGTGGTCTTGATTAAGAAAGAAAATAATGGCATTAGCTCTTTGCCTGCTAGGGAATTGTGAAATTCAGCTAAGTCTCTTCCTCCAGTATGTTTACTAAGTAGGTTTAATTAAATCATTTTCCAATTTCCTTTTCTATTAAAAATCCAAGGGGATATTATGTAGTAATTTGTGCATTTTCTTTATCTATCTCATTCATGTTATTGTCTAATGTGTTTAAGGATGGATGCCATGGTGTTAATTACAATTCTTGAAAAGTTTTAGCTATGAAACTTCACCGTCATGACTCTCTTCAAGCCATACTGTATATTTGATAACACATCCCCCAAATGCGGAGTCCATTGCTCTGAACCCCTTTACTGCTGAAAAAGAAAGACATGAGCTACAGGTGTTCGCTTTCTCAAGTCACTTGTCACCCAAAGTTAGGCCTTCCTCTCTTTTACTGTCCCCTGAGCCCTGGCACCATGTGCTTCTCTTCGAAGAGTGAGTGTTATCTAGAGTGGCTTGGTGACACATGCCTGTAGTCCCAGCACTTAGCAGCAGAGGCAAGGAGGATCAAGAATTGAAGGTCAGCCTTGGCTGCGTAAGGGTCTATTGCAGCCTGAGCTATGTGAGACACTGGGAAGAAGGTACTTCTGGGGTCGCTGGGTTGCCCTCCCTCTGTGCACTTCTTCAGTAAGTCTTTCTGTATCACAGCTCCATGCATGACCAATGAACAGGCAACATGCAAAGAATGTTCTGCCTCCCATCTTTATCCAGTGGCAGAGGACCTAGCAAAGGAAGTGCAGGTTGAGGATGTTCCTTAATCTGAGGGACATAGAGACTACCTGGTGTAGAATTATGAAGACAATTATCAACAGAATTAGACAAGATAGCATAAACTGGTCACTAAGGAGAGGCTGGGTATATTCAAGGGAGGTTTAGTACTGTTTTATCACGTAGTTAGTGGGAGTCACGGATGACACTGAGTTAATGGGCAGGAAAAAGAGGTGCGGGCATGTTGTGTAGATGTGCGGAAGAAATGGCCAGAATGACCAATTTATGGTGAAGGTATAAGTTCATACTTATCACAAGTTTGGGATTGGTTTGGGCCCCAGGACCAGGGCCGGGGAAAGTTTGGAAAGTACAGGGTTCATTATATTTTAGACCCTTCTGTCATACACTTTTACCCTTTTAATGCCCCTAGAAGATAACAACAAACTTCATATAAAGCTAATGTGCTCTCTGGTTGAGTGTCATTGTGAGTCCCTAGAAGGGAAAGAGAGGCAGGATAGGGTATTGTAGAGGTAGTAACATTTGAAGAACCATGTTCTAATCTGGTTAGAGAGCTCAGCTTCTTCTACCATCTCTTAGCCTGGGGCTGAGGGACAGCTGTGGGCTGCAGCATCGTCCCAAAGCACGGCTCATAAGAAGAACAAAAATGAGGATAGAGGCTAAAATAACCACCTCATGCCCATGACTTAACTTCATCCAAGCCACCTTTTGGTGATTGTGGGGCTACTGCTGAAGAGAAATGAAAATTCAGCTAATTGTAAGTCTTTCCTAGCTTCCCGCCCAAGCAAGACATTCATTTTAACGTCTTATAAATGTGGCCCAACTTAATCCCGTAAGCAGCCTGAGAGGAAACTGGACAGTAGCCCCAAGAGCTCATCTGCATAAGCCACTGAAAGAATTCACCCCACTTTTGCTGAGATCTCATTCAGAGACCTCTGTGAATGCCCTAACTACACAGTTTGACTTCTTCGCGAACATGCCACACTGCCAGAGGGAACATGGGAGTTTTAGATTCAGGATCATGTATCCACTACCCTAGTCAAAGAGGGCCAAAACTCTTGTGGTAACAGCGCACAGTTAGGAGCCTGGAGCAAATGTTGCCTGGCCAGAGCTCGTGCCTTTCTTTAAAAGTCTCCACCAGGCTGTGTAGAAACATCACAAGCACTGACTTATCTGGAGCCTGTTAAGGAGCCCCCTGCCCTTTATCCACGCCCAGGCCGAGAGTGTCCATGGTGGAGGGCCCGAATGTGAGTGTCACAGGTTTTTGTGAATCTAGTCACAGCAACATCACCTGACCATTTCCATGTAAATTCTGGGGATTGAACTCAGGTCCTCAGGCTTGGGAGGCAAGCGTTCCACTGTCTGAGCCATCTCCCCAGCCCACAGCACAGCAACTTTTCAGGCTGACAAGCTTTGGCCTCCAAGCTTGATTTTCCTTTGTGAGATCCTGAAAAGAGGGTCACCCACACACTGCTCAGCCCTCGGCATCCTGTCTAAGCTCACATCACACCCAGCAGAAAGGAGACAGAACATTCCGCAATGCTCAGGTTTGGCGTCAAGACGAAGGCTTATTAAGGAAAGACCCTTCCGTCCCAGCCCCTTGACACCAAGAAGAGGTAAGATCAGACCAAATCAAAAACGTGTACTTTATACTCCAAATGGCACAGGTTGAACATGTCAAGTTTTCCCCAAATTGTCAGAGAGAAATCTTAGATGACAGCTCTGTGGGGAGCCACAAGAATGTATGGTTTGAAAAGTCTCCTTCTATTAGGAAGGCTTTGAAGGAGCAGAGAGGATCAGCCTGAAACATAATAGAAGATTGAGAGGGTAGGCGAAGGATGTACTCGACTCTCGGGAGGGTAGGGTTGTCATGGGGAAGAGGTGGGAAATTTGTTCTCTAAGGCTCTGCAAGGTGGGCCAGACAGATGAACAGTCAGATGCCAAGGGAGACCGAGTTCTGTTAAGATAATGACAGCAACCCTTGCGTTTTGCATGAAGCAGGCAGAACCAAATGAGGAAGCAGGCATTGCCATGGGGCCTTTGCCTTGATTACCGCATTTAATCCTCATAACCACACGAAGAAGTAGGTTCTTCTTTAACACTTGCAAACTGGGAATGAGAAAACTTAGTAGATAGGCTTCTCTTCAGCTACTGTAACTACCGAGAGATGGAGGGAGTAAGGTGACTTTCTGGCTTCGGTTCAACCTCTGTGTATCCAGCCATCTACCCTCCTGTTCATTCATCTCCTGCCAGGAGCCACTGGAATAGGCTTCAGCTTAAAGGGGGAGGCAGGGGGGTGTCCTCTTGGAGACTAAGATCTTCAGCACCTTTGATGTGCCACTTGGAGTGTTAGCCTTTTAGCCCCCTATTTCTGCATCTCTGTTGTCTGTGGTTGTGACAAAGGCAGAGACCATAGCTGCTCCTCCAAATCAAGAGCACAGTCCCACAGGGTCCACAGACTGCGCCTGGTGTGGGATGGCGTGTTAAGAGCATGTAGAGGAATGAAGCCACAGAACCCGCTCTGTTCCTGACTTCCTTACAAGTGTCAAAATTGCTACCTCCCACCCACACCTTTCGTCTCAGGGACTAAAGGTGTCTTTTGACTGACTTTTTTGTGTATGTTTTCTTAGGAAACAGGTCAGAGATAAAAAGCCCCAGGAAGACAGTTTTAGGGATAATCACATAACTTCTTGTCCTGTCTTTGAAGCTCATGAGCTCTTTGCTCTAGGACATCTGTCGTAACCTGTACAGGCAAGTGGGTATTGATTTACCAAAGACATCTGTCAGATCAATAATCCTTCAAGATGTGTCCCAGGCACAGGCTGCAGAGGTCACCATGCTACGTTAGGGGCAGGAACAGAAGACATTGGTGCACCTCCTAACTTTCATGCTTGCCAAGGCAGCCTTGCTTTGAATCTTTTACATAGTAAGGTTCTCCACAAGATTCCACCTGAAAGCAGAGCTTCAACCCCAAAGGTGTGGGGACTTCTGGGCCAGCTTACTTCTCTCCTGAGGGTGCTTTCAGCTCTGATCTATAATTCTGCAATCACAGAGGTGTATGCTGGCGAATATGGATAAAAGTGAATCCGTGGAATAGTCTTCAGCTGATAACTTAATTGTCATCAAAATCACGTCTTTGTGTAAAAATCTCCACATTTTTCCATTTTAGCCACCTTAACAACCCAAACCTTCAAGGCATCACATGCTGTATTACCTCTGGTAACACACAAGCTTATGTGGTCTCTTAACAAGTCAATAGAACATTGTAGTTGTACAAACGTTAGCCAGTAGACATGCCATTCACACTAGGAAAAAGCCTAATGTTGATTCATCCAGCCTTCTCTGAAGTCAGGGAGAGGTATCTGCATTCTCGGGTCTCTGCAAACGTAATAGCAGGCTGATCCTGCGTGTGTCCATCATAGCCAGAGTATTACAGGGGTTACTCAGGATCTCCAGATCTCAGTCCTGGGATTTAGAATAAACTGCTGACACTTTGTGTTAGAAGGTCAGGGATCCTCAGCCTGGGCTCTTGGTGCGAGGCTTGGAGATGCCCTACATGATCTGAGATTGTGCTGTCTTTCAGAGAATGCCCTCATCCTACTTCTGTCCTGACTGACTGTGGTTGTGCTTGACTCTTGGCCTAACTAACTTCAGAGGAAGTTTAACCTTTAAAACTCTCCTGGTATAGGGTGACTTCTTATGTCTAGAACCTACTGGTGGTCTTCAACCAACATATTCCTACATAGTCTCAACATTACTATGCAGAGAAAGTCAGGCAGAAAAACATATTTTTGTAAAATGATGGTTTATTCATTTCATTATTCATTATAAATTTATTCATTTATACATATAGTAGGCTCCCACTGAATGCATGGTGTAAAATGTGAAAATCTAAAGAAATGGTAAATTTAAATCTATTGAGAATAACTATGTATCAGAAACCACCAGTAGGTTCGCTCCTATGCCTTACAATCTCTACAAACATGGGCATTTGAGGTTTACAGAATGAGACACGAAATCCCTCCTAGGGAGCAGGCCTTAAAGCTAGTCAGAAAGTGATTGGTTACTTTTATAACCGTTGTGCCACTATTTCACCCGGTAAGACCATGGATGTCTTTTCTTCCCCAGCAGCCTTCAAAGCACTCTGCAACACTGTAAAAGCTAAGCACCAGCGAGAGAGTTTCCTGGTGAGTTTAAGATTAATTTCTCAATGTCCTGTGATCGAAGGGTGGTGTCTTCATCAACAGCAACCATTTCATTTATGTTAAGAGCTATGGTGACAGCCTTTGCTGTTTGAAGAATATGGGGAAAAGGATATTCTAACTGACAATACATGAATCTATCTGCTTGTTCATTCATGGCTGCTCAGCATTGCCACACACATCAGAGCCACAAGGATGTAGATGAGATCCGGATGGGCCCAGCCCCTCCTTTCAGGTCATTTAAGGCCGAGTGAGGAAGGCCTATTTCACCCAAGTATATTATAGAGAAAAGGGAGCAATGCCAGCCCCAAATCCGGAGTTCAGAGGCAGCTTCTAAATGAAGGTGATGGAGCATGGAAGGAAAGGAGCCTCTGGCTGAGGAAAGAGAGAAAAATGAACTCTTAATACAGAGAGTATATGTTCTGGCTCCAAGCCTGGACTGGCAGGTTTTGTGTGTCAATTTGACACAAGCCAGAGCTGAGGAAATGCCTCAGTGAGATCCAGATGCAGGCATTTTCTCATTTTTTGAGCAGTTGTGGAGGGCCTAGACCCTGTCCAGGTGGTCCTGGGTTCTATAAGAAGGTGGGCCGAGTGGGCTGGGGGAAAGTAAGCCAGTAAGCAGCACCCATCCATAGCCTCTGCATCAGTTCCTGCCTCCAGGATCCTGCCCTGTTTGAGTTCCTGTCCTGGTTTTCTTCAGCAATGAAGAGCAATGCTGAAGTGTAAGCCTAATAAACCTCTCCCTCCCCAACTTTCTTTTGGTCATGGTATTTCTTCAAGCCATAGAAACCCTACCTAAGACAGAATCACCATGATTATTGCCTTCCACTTCCTCTGTGTAATCTCAATCAGACAATTTACTCTGGGCTTCTATCCTTCTCACCCAAATAAAGATTTGTGATGGTTAATCTTCCTTCTCAGTGTGACTGGATTGGGAGTTACCTGGGAGAGATGCCTCTGGGAATGTCTGGGAGGGTGTTCCCAGGAAGGAGGAGGGAAGATCCACCCCGAACACGGGAGGCACTGCATCATGGTTAGAGGTCATAGAAGGAATAATAAAAATTAAAAAGGAGAAACTGAATGGAGCTCCAGGATTTGTGTCTCTCTGCTCCTGACTGTGAATACAATACAACCAGACTCCTCATGCTCCTGCCTTCCTCGCCAGGATGGACTGTGTCCAGGCACACTGTGAGCAAAATAGACCAATCCTTCCTTCGGTCCCTTCACTTGGGTGTTTTGCCATCACAGGAAGAAAAACAACTGATACATGATTATTATTAAGTGACCCATATCCTCAGGATTAACTCTGCCATGTGTCAAATTCTCAGGACAGGGCCAGATATGCAGCAAACTCTGTGCCTGGGTTCTCTGGTTCCTGAGGTTTCATTCCCCTCCTATGCTTGTTTGCTCTTCATCCTTAGCAAGAGGACCAGACAAGGGTCAGGCACTGAGCTCTTCCTGTCACACCCATTGTCCTCGCCTGCTGGGTATAGGTTTAAGGCACCTTCAGTGTTTCCAAGTAAGTAATGGTAGGGGTTTCCTATGCTGACAGCAACTGCAGACCCTGCCCCTCACATCTGCATGAATGCCAACTAGAGGCAGCTATCATGGCGGTCCTAGGGAAAGATGTAACAGGCACCAAGAAACAACACTGCAGTCCCAACCCATTTGTGTGTGTGTGTGTGTGTGTGCTTTTCAGTGGCTCCTCTGAGCAGGAGTGTCCCTTTTGCAAAATGAAGGGCTGGTAAGACCAGGGTTCTTAGAGACCTTCGGGCCCAGCTCTCTTGGGTTCTTGAATCCAGGTGTGGGGCACATCTTTTACTTCCATGCTGATGTATGGGTGAGTACCTCATCTTGATCTTCCTGGATGCTCTCCCCTCCCCCACAGTGCCTCTCTTCCGATGCCAGATTCTCATGTTTTAGACCGCTTCTGCAGCGCTGTGCAAATGCCACAGACATTGCCTTGTTTTTATGTGATCTGATCTAGTTGGCGGCCAAGGTCAGGGTGCTCACAGGACGAGAGTGAAGGTGCGCACTTCATGATCCCAGCAGTTACCAGACAAGGGACATGAGCAGCCCACAGGGCGACTTAGTCAACTGTCAGCACCACACTCTGGGAGGAAGAACTAGAGGACAGGAAGGAATCTGGGTTGAAGGAGCACATCCCAAAGATCCAGCCACAAGTGTTGCCAGGTGCTCAAGGTGGGCATGCGGAAGGGCAACTCACACTCTCCTCGAGCCAGAAGTGACTGGGTAACTGGGAAAAGCAGGACACAGGCTATGCCCTGTGGCCAGAGGCTATGGCGACTGTCAAAGCCCCGAAGAAGTAAAACACTGCCTAGAGGTAGGCACTTCCATCCCAGGAACAAGAGGAGTGTTCACTTGGGCATGGACTGAGGAGAGACTAGCCCTTCCTGGAGAGCGGGCAAGAAGGTCTACCTATCACCTACTTATCATGCGCGTAGTCAGAACTGGATTCCCCTTCCTGCCCTTTCTGTGGGAATTCTTCCTTTCGTTTTCCATTTTCACACGTGTGTCTAGGTGTTTGCATGTGTGTGGGATCACATGTATGTGGGTGTGTGAACATGTTGATGAATGCTCCTGTGGAGACCTGAGGTTGATGCTAGGAGCAATCCTATTGCTGGTCAACCTTACAGTTGAGGCCAGGTTTCTCAATCAAACCTGGAGCTCTCAGTTACGGCTGGTTTCACTCGCCATCCTGCTCATGGGGTCCCAGCTCCTTTTTCTGAGGCCGCCACACCCACCTACGTTTATATTGTTTCTGGGGATACAACCCTAGTCTTTGGCAGAGGCCTTAATTACTGAACCATATCCTGGCCCCTCTCCACTTATTTTATCAGACACAGAATGCTGTTTTGAAATGCGTGAGGCATGAGCACGACACTCTCAGGGACCACTTCACCCTGTCACCCCTTCAGTGACTTCTCAGAGAAATGCATTCTGTGCAGCTCCTGCTCCCAGGCCCTGGGGAGTCAGCAGTAGATGAAACCATCACATGCTGCCATCATGTATTTCAGATTAACAGCAAAGTCAGCATGGTACAGATCTGTGTGGCTTTCCTAATCTCAATTATGGTAAGTGGAAGGTACTTGGGACTATGGTGGCACATAACAAGGAGATGAGATTTGATGGAGGAGGTATCTGAGGGATCTCAAAGATGGCATCTTGTCCCCAGACAGGGATACCAGTAATGATGATGATGATGACACTGATGATGGTGATTATGGCAGCAATTACCAACACTTATTAAGTGCCCATTTGGGGTCATGTATTACTCCAAGCACTTCCTCTTCCTCAGCTTGCTCAATTCTCATAGCATCACTGGAGAAGGCAGTTAATATCCTTACTTCTTTCTAGATGTAAGCCATGGGAGCCCAGAGACTGTGAGGAATTGGATGAATGCTACACAGCTGGTAAGTACAAACCAGAAGTCAAACCTAGGTCTGCCCAATAGGAGAGCCACCCTTCCCAACAGCGCTTGTACCACCCCCCTCAATGGAGGCACATGTGACCCCATATGGTGCTGAGGGAAGGGGAGTGGGCGAGCTAGGCCTCGCAGAAGGAGTCTACAGATTTCTCAGTGTGGGTGAGCAAGGGATTAAAGAACAGTTTCTTCTTGGGCTGAGGAAATCAACCCGGGGGTGTGAACTAGCTGCTGTATGAACCAAAACTTCTGACTTTTAAGTGCCTCTGGAGTTAGTGGTGGCCATAGTGGTGCTATAAATGGCTGGCTGCTCTGGACCCCAAGATCCTTTGTAAACCACTGGGAGGCCAGAAGCCACCATTTGTCCCTCAGCTTCTACCAGACTAGCAGGGATTTTTTTGGAATGACAGTCATTGAGTTTGTACTCTGGACTTACTACTGCCATTGAACTCAACCTTCTTGACAGGGACTTACCCCTAGACCTGCCTCTCTAACTGTCCTATGCCTGACTATCACAGGCTACTGTAGTGAGAACATGGACTCTGGGTGTCTGTGGGAAAATGCATCTCCTTTGTTTCATAAACATGGTGGCACTGCAGAAGCCATATTACCTTTATTTCCCCATTCAGAAAGGTGACTATAATGTCGATGGCAAGGGCAATCAGGAGGGTCAGTATATAACAGCAGAGTTAGTGGAGGGTAAAGAAATATGTGTCTGGAGTAGATGAGAATGGAGAGACAGAAAGCAGGGAAATAGTTGTCTTGGGCTGGGATTGCAAGAAGATAAGCCCTACCAGGCCCAGAGGTGAGCCAACCTGGAGTCTGCCTGAGGACCTAGCAACAGGCATTGCCAGAGGTCTTGATCATGCCTAGCCAATGACCACGTGATGTCAATGGATCGAAATGCAGTCTGGGTGCTCGGCGGGGCGTATATAAGGCTCTCCCCATTACTGAATAAACGAGTCTGCTGCTTGCATTTTACTTGACTGCCATTGTCTATGCTGTTGATGCTGTACCTTTGCCCTCTCTCCTCTGAGGGAGGTGTTAGGACCCAGCTACATGGGGTGTGGAAGGGCAAGATAGACGTGAGTCAAGGGTGATGCAGGGAATGATGAGCAATGATCAGAGAGAAGTTCTCTGTCATGTGATGAAGACACATTAAACTTATTATGGTCAGGAGGAAACACATGCCTGAAACTGTAAATCTGGCCAAGAACCCAAGGCTGGGGAGTGCATAGGCCCCATGGATAAACTTATTACTATTACTTCGCTAGACAATTGACCTCTAAAGATACGCCTTTGCCCATTGGCTAGTGCAGCTCATAGACCTCAAAATGAAAGTGTCTTTGTGCAGTGGACAGAAAATCATAACTGGTCTAAATATGGAGAACAAGTGTTCTCTGAACAGAAACAGTGGAGTTCTCAGTCCCTAATGGGACACTGCTATCACGTTCCCTCCCTGCAAAGATCAGGGGCCATCTTGGAAGTGAAGATATGAAGACTGTAAGAGCCAGAGGTTGGGGAAGACTGTTGTGAAGGAGTCTTCGGGACATGACAGGACCAAGGCGCTCATGCAGCTGTGGTTGCCTGAAGAAGAGCTGCATGAGATTTGAGTCTTCCAATATCCTAGCATGGACAGGGAAGGGCCTTATGCGGACTCAGCCCTAACTGAAGAACTATTGATAATTGATGGCTTCTGGGGAAAAGAGAGTCAGTTCTCTTTAAGTCTCTGTGTGACTCCTGATAGGTCAATCATGCTCAAATGGATGGCCACCTATCCAGGAGAATATATGCCATATAAATTAGACTCTATGGGTTATTAAAAAATTAAAAACAGGAGGACATAAAAATGGGAAGGGTGGAGACGTGGGAGTGGATGGGAGGAGGTAGGAGGCATAGTGGGAGAAAATATGATCAGAACACATTGCATAACTGCATGAAATTCTCAAATAATTAAGAAAAGTGTTATATTTCTAAAAAGCTTGTTGTGGAAATGAACAAATCTGCAAAGATATCAAGAGTCCATGGATTATTTACTTGAAGTGGGAAAATAGTATAAAACATGAATTGTATCTCAAAAGACTAGGATTGGGAAATGAAGGTGTAGTGACATAGCTCTCCAAGGTCTGCATTGTTCAAGTGAAACTGACGGAGAGTCCAGTGTTGTATTAATATTCATCTACATTTTCATGCAATGTAAATTAAGAATAGATACGTAAGCATGTATGTGCATATATACACACATATAAATGATACATGTGCATACGCCAATGGGTGAATTAGTCAAACAAGTTCTTAGTATGAAATCTTCACCTAGGGTAAATCCCTATTGCTGAAGACACCATGCAATTCAGATGAAGGGCCTGGGGGCTCCAGAACTGGAACTGGCATTAAGCCTACCCCCCTAGGACCAGTTTTCATGGTACTAAAAGGCACCCTTACGAGCTTCCAAAGGAGGAAAGCAACCAACAATCCTACCAAGCTATGATACCTATGAATTGCTATAAGGACCAGAATGGCATAACCTAAACATGCGCTAGTGGAACACATACCTTGGTGGTAACCAACAGCTCTCTAGTTGAACTTAGTAAGGACCTCTCAACACAGGGAGATCATGCCTAGAAACCTTGGTAGTCAACTACCAAGGGATAGTGTAGTCATGGATCTTGGAGAACCTACAACCACCAACAACTATATTCTAAATATTTGCCCTTAAACTCACAAGTAAGTGTAGTCCTCACCCATCATCAAGGAAATTCTCTTTGTAACAGGTGAGGACCATTATAGAAAACCATAACCAATCAAAATGCAGAGTTGTGGAGCCCAGTCCCAATGGATACATCTACAATACAACTCATGCACCTAAGGCCCAGTGATCACTGTAGGAGAGGGGATGAGAGAGTTTAATAACTAAAGAACAAGGCATTTGTGGTGGTATTGTGTCTCCTAGGAATATCAAAAGCTACACCCATCAAGTCTCACCAACATGACTGCTCAAACTTGAGGTGAACAAGAACCACAGCAATAGATACACTAACAGGGAAGGGAGAAATGCCATGAGTCCTCAACTCTCTATAGGCAACTAAGGAACGCTGAGAATAGGAGAAATAGCCGTCCCCAGGGAAGAGCACACCCATCGGTTATCCAACACCAAGTGGTCAGCTCCGGAAACGAACATACAAGTAACATTATACAAACTGAAAAGGGCGTATTTATGAATATATGTTATTAATGAAAGAGAGACTATAAGTTTGAAAGAGAGCAAGGAGTGGTAAATGGGACAATTTAGAGGGAGGAAAGGGGAAGGGGGAAATAATATAATTACATTATAATATCAAAATATAAAAAAATTTAAAAATCTCCACCTGTGTGGAATACTTAATTGCTCAAGCCATGGTATCACCTGGCAGTATGTTGGGTTCTTTCCTAATGACACACTAAGAAGACAGAGAACTATTATTTCCAACTGACCAATGGGGAAACTGAGTCTGAGTCTTGATTGTGCAGAAAGTTAGCTAAGCAAGAGTGACATTGGGACATAAAGCAGGGTTTGGAGACTTCAGATTCCTTCTTCTCCATCAGCCTTTCCCTCCCCCCTTTCTCCTTCCCTCCTCCCCCTGGTGGCTCTCCACAGGTGGTGATTGGAGTCTCACAGCATCCTCCAAAGAGTCCAGAGGGAAGACTGCTGGGCGCCGCTCTGAAGTTCAGACCTTTTAACCAAGTGTAAAGAACTGTGGCGCATGCTTATCCTTTCCAAAGGGTTTCTGTCCCTTCATCTATAATTGCCCCCGAGTTGCAGTGCCCCAAAGAAGAGGGCCTGCTCCATGCAGTAGCAGGCTAATTATGTGGCAGAATTTCTAAAAATTATCATTTCGTAAATTGTGATATTCCTCCGAAGGGGAAAGAAAGCACAGCACATCCTCCACCATGTCTCAAACTGAATTAATTAGGAATTTGAAGCCTAATTATCAACTAATCTATTGGAACACGCCAGTCTTTCGTATCTGGCTGCTGTTTGCAATTTGCAGCCTATTAGTGGCAGTTGTTAGGATCTGAGAACTCATTAGGTCAGAAGAAGAAAAATGTGGATCAGAAGGAGAGGGCAACCTGAGGGGCTGATGTGGGGAGGCTGTGGCTGAGGGGTCACTTGCTGACAGATGAGGGCTGGTGGTCTAACTACCTGGGTCCTTCCTTTAGAGGCCCCAAGGCCACTGGGTCATTTCTGCCTTACGAAAGGCAGAATCTGTGCATGCCTTTGCCCAGGTTCTGTGCTTTCCCCGGCAGCAGGTTTCCAAGAGCAGTGGACGCTGTCACCAGTGCTGGTGCTAGCCTAGGGACACCACTTGCTTCTGTGTGACACTGGCTGAGCCATGCTCCCTTGATGGTTCTGTTTCCATACAAGCAGCAGAGATGCTTGAACTGACTCCCATGGTCCCATCCAGCACCATGGACCTGGGATGTGAGGAATATCAAAGACTTCCTCAGTTCTACTGAACAGACTTCAGTTTTGCAAATAGTCTTTCAGGGGTGAGATCCTTGGCTTCCCCACAGAGATTCTAAACAGATACCACTCATTAAAATGTGAATATCTTGAAAAGGTGATGGCTGTAGCCCTTGAAACCTAAGTCTAAACTAAGCTTTCTCAGTAAGCCCTTCTTTAGTTCCAGCCCTGACCTCGGGTCACTGGGGCAGCCAAGGCAAGGGAAGTTCAGAGGATAGAGACGGGGGCATCCAAGATAAGCTAAGGCCGGTGAGCAAGTAGGACAGAATTTAAGGGTTAGACAGATGTCTGGACCCAAATTTTAGATACAGATTATGTGTCTTAATTCAACTAATGATCTTCATTCCCAATGTAGCATAAAATACCAATCTTTTTTCCCCTTCAACATCACCCAGAGATAACCAGGACAATATACCCTGACCAAAAACTGAATGTAGCTATATATTTAGCTCAGTAAGGTTAACATTTAAACTTTTCTTATAGATTAAAGTATGGCAAATATTGCAACTGAATGAAAACATAAACAGTAAGAAAGCAGGCCGAGGCAAAGGAAACACTTCATGGAAGGCAAGACTATCAAGGGAGACGGATCCATGGCACATGTGTTATGGGTTCAGGCTTGATGGTGGCTGCGGCCACTGTTGGGAAAGAACTGTGGAGTTCCTGCAAGTGTTAAGCACAGGGTTTAGCGCCCGACCCAGCAGTCCCCAGCCGCGGTGTTTTACAGGTCAAACATGTATGCAACGGTGCTTCCCATACCAGTCCCACGGTGATCATGACTTAGAAGTCTTTCAGCTGTGTAACGGATGAGCAAAACAGGCTGTCTCTCTATAATGGGCTACTGTCTGGCAATACAAAAGGAATGCACTGAGGTAGAATATACGTTAGAGATTTCCTGAGGCTGTGGGGAGATTGGCTGCTGAGGTGTGTAAAGACTACTGATGTGCATGTGTCCGGGCTGATAAAATTTTAAAACAAAGTTCTTATGGTTTCATAACCCTGTAAATACACCTGGGACCATGAAAATGAGCACTGTATGCTAGTGTGTGGTATTATGTGGTCTGTGAGTTTGATCTTAAGAAAGTCTCTAAAATATGGGTCTGAGTATAAAAGAATATTACATTTGACTATGGAGGAAAAGAGCTTGAAGAATCAAAGTTTATGACATAAAAGATAAAAGTGGAAACTGACAGGAAGAATGGACATGACAGAGACGACAATTGCCAGAAAAGACTTATACAGACACATTCTGGTGTCCACGTAAAAAGGATGTGCACACAAAGGCTTTGAGAAACCAAACTGTCTCCGTGGTGTGCAAAATAATAGCACCCAATAAACAGTTGCACTGTGTTAAGACAAAGGCATTTTTTTAAGACACAGGCTTATCTAGGCTATATATAAAAATGAAAAACAAACCCATTAACTGACATTGCTATAGGTTATACTGTAAGATGGTACTGGGTTAAAGATTTGTCAATTTTAGCATAATTATGATTTAAATGTCTGCGCTTGTGAATAGTAAAACCACTATTGAGTTAAAAATCAGCGGCATTCAGGCATTTACTGTCCATTCCAAGGAAGGGTGATTTTTCCTCACGCCCAGGGCCAGAGCTGATCAGAGAGAGTGCCTGTTTGAGGGCTGGAAATCGGCCCTGCAGCCTCCAACACGCTTTCTCCCAAGCATAGCTTAGAAGCTCACGGGCAGTGTGCTGTGGTTTGACTGGGGGGGGGGTTGTGATGGTCAGTTTTAACTGACCGCCTGGGCTACTGGGAAGACAGTCTCAGGGAGAGAGAGAGAGAGAGAGAGAGAGAGAGAGAGAGAGAGAGAGAGAGAGAGAGAGAGAGAGAGAGAGACTCCATTGACTTGACCCACGGGCACAGCTGCTGAGGGGGGTTGTCTTGATCAAGTGATTGATGGGCAAAGACCCAGCCCAGCCCTCTGTGGGTGGCACTTGCCTAATCAGAGGGTGTTGAACTTGATAAAAGTGGAGAAGTTGATGAACTGAGAGCAAGCAAGCGAGCCAGTGTGCATGTATCCATTTCTCTCTGTTCTTGACTGAATGGGATGTGGCTAGCTGTTTGAGGTTCTTTCCTCGACTTCCCCACAGTGATGCATGAGAACCTAGAACTGTAAGCTAAAATAACCTCCTTCTTTGTCCCTTAAATTTCATTTTTTGTTTTTTAACAGCAGAAGGACAGAGGGAAAGAAGTACGTTTGGTGCCTCTGAGGCCTAGCAATGCCACTGCGAATGGCCCCTTCCTCCCACATGGTTCATACAGGTGGGTGGGAGGCAACCTCAAACCCTAGGTGTGGGAAGGACAGGACTGGACCACACATCATAGCTCTACTCACCAGATTGGCAAGGATGTAGTGGTACCCAATGCCATTCTTCTCCAGCTTTACAATCTGAAAGACAGAACAAAAGGGCACTCATCAGTCACACCCACACCTACCTTGATGGAGCAGTGATGCTGACATCAACTGGCTATTTATGACATGCCCTTCTCTGTCCTAAGTACTATACTGGCCTTACCATGTAACCATGGTGATGCTGTTAGCATCTTTGACAGATGAGAAAGAGCCACAGAGGGCTAACTTAAGTTCCCTTATGCTGTGCAGCTATGAAGAGGTGACTATGGGGATCTGCAGTCACCAGTGCCTGGTTTGAGGTGTGGGAGTCGGAGAGGTTTGTTATTACACCCTCTAGGAAGAAGCCAAAGAACTTGCTGCACCCTGTCCACAAAGCTTTCCTTACACATGGTGGAGGAATCTGATGTTACAGGGAATTGACTGTTATTCATGGCGATGAGGTGAGCAGTCACTTGGGCATGAACTCCATGGCAGACACCATTCTGATTTCTGTCTCTGAGTTTTGCATTCTCCTCCCTGATTGGTTTAGCACCCAGACGTCGATAGATCATTCAACACGTGTTAAGAGGGAAGACTGAATCAACCCGTCTAAGGCCTCATTGGAAAGATGGGACATGGCCTGAAGTAAGGAAGTGATTTTCCCACGCTCCCTGTGTGGTCTGCTGGTAACGGAAGGACAGAGGTTTCTGATGCTTGACAGTTTCTGCATGACACCTGGTCACGGTTAAGGGAAGCAGCCAGGATTCCCAAACACTTCCTGTCTTTTATATTTTGGTTTTATTGCTTGTGTGTGCATTTGTGTGTGTGCATGTGTATATATGCAAGCCTGAGTGGGAACACACATATGTGAACATGTATGTAGAGGCCGGAGGTTGATGGCAGGTATCTAAGTTGGCTGTTTCCATTTTATATATTGATGCAGAGACTCTCCCTTGAAGCAAGAGCTTGCCACTCGCCAAGTCAGCTAGTCTAGGTAGATAGTTGACCCTGGGGATCCCCTGTTTTTCCTTCATGGACAGTGGTATTAGAGTTGAGCAGTAACCCAGCGTTTATACGGATGCCCCGGATCAAGAGTGTGCTCTTCATATTTGTACCATAAGCACGTTAACCCTTGAACTGTCTCCCCAGCCCCCACTCTCCCATTGCAAATTTAGACTGTCCTTAATCATCTTGAAGTCCGAGAAAATATGAGTGGAAAGGGCTGCCCCAGGTTTTCTGGTACTGCTTGGCACACCACTTACAAGAAATGGCTGAGCCTACATGCCTTGATTCTGGCCACAACAAGCCTGGTACTAACTTGATCTATTTCTTCCTTTCTTTTTTTAAAAATTATCAAATTGGGTTTGTGTACCCTGCTTGGTGCCTCTCCCCCTGCGCTGCTACAAAGAGGCATAAAATATATGCGAGGCACCTAGGCTCTTGGCCTAACTGAATAAATTCTCAAGGTTATTAAAACCCACACTCAGACATCTCCTTAATTGGATGTATGCACATAACGGCTCACATTTTTTTTGATGTGGGGAATAATTAAATGCAAGCACACACAATGTCTATGCTGGAATAGTGAGATGGAGATTCCAGCTGCTGGAGCTCAGATGGCACCGAGGTGATGGCTTTATTAATAATTCTTCATTACTTTTCCATTTTCTTGCCACATGGCATGCCGTCTCTTCAGCAAGGAGATACCTTTATCAAAAGCCTATTCAGTTTCCAATAACCACGAAGCAGCAAATAAAAATATTCCAGAGCCCACCACATCCAGGGAGTGGAGCCACAGAGTTTTTGCAACACAGAAATGCAGAAGGAAGCAGAGGAAACGTCAACAGAGGATGACCCCTGACCCACAAAGATGAGCGACTTGTGTATCTCAGGCTGCTGGTGACGTCCACATTGGTTCATCCAATGGCTGACTTATCGCTCTGACTCATTTTATTTCAAAAATATGTATCAAGCCTTGACTTCCTGAATCTGCTACGCAGTAGACAGGGAATGAAATGAGATATTTGGTGTGGAAGGTGTCCCAGAGCAAGTAAGATACAGATAAATGCACACACGGTCACTGACTGAAAAGGGTTTTGTGAAGGCAGGGTCCTTCTCCTCACCAACATCATACACTTTACGTTTTTCTCCAATGCACGTTCTTTGGACTTTCTTTATCCCAGATTATATAGAGATGGCCCCTGTAGGTCTCTAACTCTCTGCATGTGTCGTGGGGGACTTCTCATTTCAGTGCTTCTGTTCAGCCTCCTTTGAATAGTTCAACACACAACTACTGAACACAGACTTCGTGCCAAGCACTAGATAATGTGATGGGGATATAGCTCAAATAGCAAGGCAAGGTTCCTGTGACCTCGCTGCGCTGAGACGTAGTTTCAGGAGAAGCCAGATGGTAAATATATAAATAGATGAACGAAGACGACATCAGCAGGTCATAAACACCACAGAGATAATAAAACAGGGCACTGTGATGGATGGCCCTGGGAGGTGCTGGTCGACTCTCACTTCAAGTTCATTTTGTCCTTAATGACTATAGTATATCATTTAGTGTCTTATACTGACAAAGAATATTATCCAAATAACCCTCTTTGCTAAGTATGTACATATTTTAGGCTTATTTGTTTTTTTGTAAACTTTTTTATATAAATATATATTTGTATGAAATTTTATACCTTTACCTTATTTTATACTATGTAGGTCTTTATGTATATTATGTATATATGTGCAAGACATTGTGCAGTTGCTATGGAGGCTGGAAGAGGGCATAAGATACTCTGGAACTACATAGAGTTACAGGCCACATGGGTGCTGGAAACCAAACCCAAGACTTCCATAAGAGCAGCAAGTGCTCTTAACCACTGAACTATCTCTCCAGTCCCTGAAGTTACACATTTCTATGTTTTAAAATCTGTATTCTGCCTATGAGAGAGACGTGAAGCACTTGACTTTCTGAGTCTGCCTTATTTCACTTGATGATACCTTTTAGTTCTGCCCATTTTTTCTGTAAATGAATGAATGCCATTCTTATTCCAGGCTGAGGGAAACTCCTTGGTGAATATGGCATATTTTCTTTATTCATTCATCTGTTGTGGGTACCTTGGCTATTGTGAATAGTGCTGGAATAAGCAGTGTCTATATCCCTGTGACATATTAAGATACCTTGGTGTATTATCAGGTTTTCTATTGCTGCAACAGAACATCACGATCAAAAAGCAAGTTGGAGAATAAAGGTTTATTTGGCTTATACTGCCATAGCACAGTTCATGAGGACCGGAATTCAAACAGGGAAAGATACTGGATGTAGGAGCTGATTGACGCAGAAGCCATGGAGGGGTGTGGCTTACTGACTTGCTCCATGTGGCTTGCTCAGCCTGCTTTCTTATAGAGCCTGAACCAGTGATGACATCACCCACAATGTGCTGGGACCTTCCTTGCCAATCACTAATTTAAAAAATGCCCCTCAGGCTTGCCTACAGCCCAATCTAATGGTGGCATTTTCTTAATTGAGGTTCCCTTCTCTCATATGACCTTACTTTGTGTCAATTTGACATGAAGCTAGCCAGCACAGTGTGGCTGGAATGTATTTGGTGCATGGTATATTCATAGCTACATTTTTAGGTTTTGAGGAACAGCCCTCCTGGCTATTTGAAATTCCCACAAGTAGTGTGTGCCTTGTTTTTACTAGTATTTTTTTTCTGAAACTTCACTAGCACTTGTTATATTTTCTCCCTCTCTCCCTCCCTCCCTCCCTCCCTCCCTCCCTCCCTCCCTCCCTCCCTCCTTCCTTCCTTTCTTTCTTCCTTCTCTAAGACAGGGTTTCATAGCGTAGCTCTGGCTGGCCTGAGACTCACTACATGTACCAGGCTGTTCTCAAACTTACAGACCATTGCCTGCCTCTGCCTCCTGAATCCTGAAACTTAAAGGCATGAACCATGGCACCTAGCACTGTTTTCTTGACCTTAGCTATTTTATTTTTTAAAGAAAAAGAATTTTTATTTTTTAAAGAAAGAATATTTCAGTTGCAGATTTGTTTATTTTTCTGTATCTGTGCATATGTGAGTGCATGTGGTGGTCAGAGGCCAACTTGCAGGAATCAGTCATCCCCTTCCATCGCGTAAAGGTTCCAAGACTCAAGTTCGGGCTTGCAGGCTTCACTCCATGCATCTGTGCCTACTGAGCCGCCATCTCTGTGCCTGCCTAGCCACCATCTCACCAGCATAAACTTAGCCATTCTGACTGGAGTGAGCAGAAACTCAGTGTGAGTTTGATTTGTACTTCCCTCATGGCTAAGAACGAGGAACAGATTTTCACCCTTGTCTTGATTATTTATACTTCTTTTGAGAACAGGCTGCTGAGTTCATCTGCCCATTTGTGGATTGGATGATTTGCTTTTGTTTTTCAGTATTTAGCCTTTTGTGTTCCTTATGAGTTCTAGATTTTAATCTCCCTGCAGATGAATAGGAAACAGTTTCATTCCCTTGTTCTGCGGGCTCTTTCTCCACTCTACAGATTGTCTCTTTTGAAGTCCAGGATATTTTTAATTGTATGTAATCCCATTTGTCATGTCCTGACCTACTGGGGTTCTTCACAGAGTCCTTGGGCAATGTCTAACAGACATTTTCCCCTAGCAGATTCAGAGTTTGGGGTCTTAAATGAAAGTCTTTGATCTATTTTAATTTTATTTTTTACTAGTGAAAAAGACAGAGAAGGATCTACATTCATTTTCTACTTGGAGGAATCTGGTTTTCTCAACACTACCGGCCAACGAGGTTGCTCTTGCTCTACTGTGTGCTTCTGGCACTATGCTTTAGGTGATGCGGGCCTATCTTTAGACCCTCTACTTCACTGCATTGGCTGTCATGTTGTTTTTGTGCCAGTACCATGCAGGTTTTGTCACTATGGCCCTATGATAGAATTTGAGATCAGGTGACGATACCTCCAGCAATGCTCTTTATCTTCAGGATTACTTTAGCTCTTTGGGGTCTTTTGTGAGTTCCAGAGTTATATTTTCTATTGACATGAAGAGTGACCATTGAGATTTTTATGGAGACTGCAGAGAGCTTTAGCAATATGCCCATTCTCACATAATTCTTCTGACCCACGTGCAAGGGGAGAGCTGCCCTCCTCCATCTCTGCTGTCTAATTCTCTTATTCATCAGTGTTTTGAGGTTTAATTACAGAGGCCTTTCAACTCCTTGTTAGGTTCATTCCAAGGCTGTTTTGGTTTGAAACATCCCCCATAGGCCCATGTGTGTGAAAATTTTGACGCCAAGTAACGGAGGATGTGAAACCTTCAGTAGGTGTAGCCTTGGTGGAAGGAATATATCATGGGGAGCAGGGTTTGAAGTGGTATAACCTCATCCTACTTGCTGTTCTTTGCTTCATGTGAGCAGTTGCAATGTGACCCATCCAGCTCCCTGTTCCTGCTGTCATGCCTCCCCTGGCTTCCTCGCCAAAGTGGAGTCTATTCTTCTGGAACTGTAATCCAAAATAAACTCTTTCTTCCCTGAGTTCCTTTTTGTCAGACTATTTTACTATAGCAACATGAAGAAGGAAAATACATAGGTATTTTTAAAGTTAGTATGAATAGGACTTAAAAAATGATTTCTCAGCAAGTACATTATTAGTGTATAGAAAGGCTACTGGTTTGGTATGCTTTCATATCTTTTGCACTTTGCTGAAAATTCTTATCAGATCAAAGAGCCTCCTAATAGAATCTTTAGTATTTTAGCTATAGAACCACGTTGTCTGCAAATAGAGGCAATTGGACTTCTTTGTTTCCAGTTTGGATTTTTTTAAAAATTTTTCTCTTGCTCTATAGCTTGAAGACTCCAAACACTAAATTCAATATGAATGAAGAAAGTGAACACTTTCTCCCGCTTAGTATAATATTGGTTGTAGATTTGTCAAAAAGTTGAGGTATATTATTTCTGTTCCTAATTTCATCAGGGATTTTATCATGAATGCATGCCGGATTTTGTCAATGGCTTTTCTGAATCTATTGACATGATCATGTAACTTCTGTTCCATGTTTTATTTTTTTGTTTGTTTTTGTTTTTTCGAGACAGGGTTTCTCTGTGGCTTTAGAGCCTGTCCTGGAACTAGCTCTTTTACACCAGGCTGGCCTCAAACTCACAGAGATCCACCTGCCTCTGCCTCCCGAGTGCTGGGATCAAAGGTGTGCACAACCACTGCTCAGCCTGTTCCATGCTATATTGATTGACATATGTTTGTTGAATCAAACTTGCATTCCTGGAAAGAAACTAACTTGATTATAGTACCTGATCTTTTAAATGTGGCTTTAAATTTGTTTTATAAGCAGTTTTTTTAAAAAAAGCACTTAATTTTTTTATTCCTGAGAATTTGATATGTGTAAACAATGAAATATTACACGATTATTATATCTACCCTCTGTTTGCCCTTTTCATCTCCTGCTATATCTCTACCAACATGATCCTCTCATAACTTCATGTCTTTTTGATTTATTTTTGTAACCCATGAAGTCCAGTTAGTACTGTACACCTGTACATGGTGTGGGGCCTACACTGGAGCATGGGGAGTCTATCAATGTCCATGTCCTCAGAGATGAGTGCGTCTCCTTTTCCTGACGACTATCAGCTTCAGATAACTCCTCCATAAGTACTGGAGCCTGAAGGTCATCTATCCACTTATGCTAGGCTTTTAGCTCGATCCTGTGCAGGTAGCTATAAAGTTTTTGCTTTTTGTCAAGGAAATCAGTCTCTGTCTCTCTCTACTTCCCTCCCTCTCTCCCTGTCCTTCCTGTCTCTACCTCTGTTTCTCTCCTTCCTGACCCCCTCCTCTGCATGTCCTTATCTGGCTATGGTGTTTTATAGAATGCCTTTGGTAACGCGCCTTCCCTTTCTAGCCTATGAAATAGTTTCAGGAGCTTTTCTTTAAAGATCTGCCAGAACTTAGCAGTGATTTCTTCCAGTCTTGGACTTTGTTGGGTGACTCATTACCACTGTTCTATTTTCGTCACTTAATACAGACTTAAGGAAGTTGTTTTTACTGTCTTGATTTAGTTTGGGAAGGTCATATGCTTCTAGGAATTCCATTTTTTCCAGATTTTTTACATGTTCAGAACGTAAACCCTCTGGATTTCATTGGTTTCCATTGTAATGATCCCTTTCCATCTCTAGTGCTACCCATTTCTTTTGGTTAGTTTATGGAAGGGCTTGTTCATTTTCTTTTCTTTTCAAATAGCCAAACTTTTGTTTCTTTTCTTTTTTATATTGTTATTTTAATCTTCATTTAATTGGTTTGTGATCTGATCTTTATTATTACTTTCTGTCTACTGATTTTAAGGATCTCTATTTTTGTTTTTTTAAACCTTTGAAGTATACCAAGTTACAAATTTGCAATTTGATTTTTTTAGCATAAACACCAATAACTATATATCTGTACCACAAAGGTTCTGATAAGTTCTATTTTATTTTCATTTGATTCTAAGATTTAGAAAACACTTGAAAATATTTCCTCTGGAGTTCCTTAACAAACAACTGATCATTCAAAATTGTATTCTACAATCTATGGGTTCTTGTATAGTTTATGTCATTTCTTTTTCTCTTGATTTAGTTTTATTCCACTATGATATGATAATATACAATGAATTACTCTGATTATATTTGTTAAAACTTACTTTCTTGCCTAAAATGTCATAGATTTTGGAAAATGTTGCATGGACTGTTGAAAAGAAGGTGTTTTGCAGCTGTTGGATGGAGTGTTCTGCAGATGTCTTTCTTTGATCTACAGCACAACTTGGAAGTTTATTTGTTGATTCTCTTTAACTAAATTATCTGTTTGATGTGTGATTCCCGTCTGTGTGCTGTGAATGTTTTGTTACCATTGGTTAATAAATAAACTGTTTCAGCCAATGGCTTAGCAGAGTAAATCCAGGTGGAAAATCTGAACAGAGATATATAGAGAGAGTAGGCAGAATCAAGGAGATGCCATGTAACTGCTGAAGGAGAAAGATGCCCGCAGGAACCTTACTGGTAGGCCACAGCCTTGTGGTAATATACAGAATTATAAAAATGTGTTAATTTAAGATGTAAGAACTAACTAGGAATACGCCTAAGCCATTGACCAAGCAGTATTATAGTTTCTGTGCGATTATTCAGGTCTGGGCGACCAGGAAACAAACGAGACGTCTCCTTTTACATTTACTTGTTTATGAGTGGGAGCTGGAGCCACTCAGCTTTATTCTATCTTACTCTATCAGTCCATTTGTGACCACTAGTGTTTTTCTACAAATCGGTGCACAGCAACATTTGGGGCTTATGTTCCTGATGGATGGTTCCATTTAGTAATACATAGCAGTAACCCCTGGTGTGGCACAGTAGGCTATACCACAACCCCAAACCAACCGGAGGCTTCAGAAAACTATGGTTTTGTCCTAGGGATAGAAATACACACATGCATTTGTGGTACGGACAGAGACTGACTTTTGGTGTCATTCCTCAGCAGCCTTGCAGGTTAGTTTTGGAAATCTGGGACCTAGGGTACTCCCCAGTTGAGCTAGCCTCACTGGCTAGTGAGCCCCAGGGATCAACCAGCCATCTCTAGCTCCCTAGGGTTGGAATTTCAAATCTTTGTCACCCCATTCAGCTTTGTAAGTGTGTGCTGGAGTTGAACTCAGGTCCTCACGCTTGTGCAGCAAGCACTTTACTAGCTGAGATGCATCCCTTACTTCAGAAAGCTGTAGTCAAAAAATAAATGCATGAGTGTTTTGCCTGCATGTGTGACTATATACCACACATGTGCCTGGTGCCTATGGAGGCCAGAAAGGGAGCTGGATCTCCTGGGACTGAAGTACAAATGGTTATAACCACCATGTGGTTGCTGGGACCCGAGCCCAGATCCTCTGCAGGAACAACCTGAAGAGGACCTCTGAGCCATCGCTCCAGTCACGAGGAAAGTTATGCTTTTAAGACATTGGACCGTGTTCTCAAATCCAGCTTGGTTTGACTTCCTGATTTCCTTCTATGTTACCTTTGAGATGTTTGTTAACAAAACAAATCAACTCTTCTTCGTCTGTAACAGGGAAATAGATAAGAGCTCTTTGATCTACAGCGTGTAAGGATGAATGTGATCTACAGAAAGAGTCACTGCAGTGCCTTCTCTCCTCAGCTGTGAGCATCCAGAAGACAGCAGCATGACACAGTCCAGGACAAGCCACCCATTCTAGTAAGGACACCTTGAAGTCATTCATTCTATCTGTTTCCCATCTCAGCTCATCCCTGTCCCCCACCCCAGGTTTGTAGCAGATAAATTTGTTTATGGTCCAAAAGGGAAATGACTCATGAAGCTGGTACAGCTGGCACTATGAATAGCAGCAATAGGCAGCATTTCCACACAGCACGTCCTAGGGACAGACTCCTTTCTAAGGATGTTCCCCGTCCTGGTCCTTCTAGTCCTCGTAAAAACCATCAAGAGGAAGTTATTGTTATTTTTGCTGTGCAGAGTGGGGACTCGAGATGGAAATAGATTATCAGCCTGGTCCAAGGTCATGAAGCTAGCCAGCATTCAACCTGGAAGCCGACCCCCCAGCTGGTTTGCTTCCAGAGTCTCTGCCTTTACCTATTGCCTTTTACTGCCCTCACTGTCGCCCCAGATGCTAGCACTCAGTACCCGACTACAGCCCAGAGGACTCCTATCACCATAGAAACAATTTTATGCTCGTTTCTCTTCAAGAGCAAACCCCAAAGCCACACTTGACACTGCAGAACACACATAGTTGACGCTGGAAAGAGCCCATGGCTTCCAAGGTCTTCCCTGTCCTGTGGTGGAGGCTTCACAGCCATCGCTGATCTGGAGTTGAGGCTCCTCATGAGGGGGTCCAGGGTCTTGAGGGCCATTAACCAGCCTTGTCATATTGTCAAGTACCTTAAAAGCCCATCTTTCATTATATGGTACTGTTCAAATATGACTGCACGCCTCCTCCTTGCTAGTTCATCTGAATACACGAATGCAGCTCAAAAAGACAGTGATCTACATAGTGGCGCTCCTGGCTCGGCTGCCAAACTTTCTCTGGTTCTGACACTATAACAAATACAGTTTAGAGCCTGCTAGCTGAAGCTGTTGAAGTTACAGAACCTATTCATAGGATATGCCACCCTTCCTGCTCTCGGAGGCAGGAACTGTTCAAGGAAGAATGTGGAAAGGGAGGTGGCCCCTAAAACAGGTCATGTGATACCCAATACTGGTTCTGTGAGTGACACACCCCAGCATGAACACAGGCCTCCATCTGCAGCCTGGACTCTATAAGTTCTAAGAGACAATGTAATTTAATTTTAACAATGGAGAGGAGCCTAAGAAGTAAGGTTTTGGTCAGCCAGTGTGAGGACCTCTTGGAGTGTTTTAACAAGGCTCCCATGGCTTTGTTACTTCATCAAGTGTCAGATTAAAATTTTAGGACTCACAGAATGTAAAATGGAAGGCGTCAAGTCTAACCTCCTCAAGAGTCCTCTTTAGACCCCGTCTCCCTAACACCCACATCAGAAGCACACGCATCTTCTCCCGAATTATCGTCAGCACCTGCTCTGTGCCCCTTGTTGCCTTTAGTACCTGGCCCAGGATGGCGTTGAGGCGTTCTGATTCACAGTCCACCACCACCAGCCTCTCCTTTTTCTTCTCCAGGTCCTGAAAGAGCATCCGGTAGCCTTCTTCTGTGGTTGTCAGAATGTTGACAGCCGTCACCTGCCAGTTTTTCTCTGCAGCTGTATCCAAGACTCTCTGCAGGACTGACAGGCCTGTAGCAGAGGGGCGGACAGAGACATGGCAGCGTCAGCATTAACAGGTGACATCCTCTGCTGCCTGCTCTGGATGCAGTCCACCCCTCCTTCCACCAGGAACATTTAGCTACCTGTCTGCATCCACCTTCTCTGCCCACCTTCTCTCTGCAGTCACTGCTGTTTGCACCCACTTCCCTCAGTGGTCCCTGCTGTCCCCCACCCTTCCTGTAACAAGCTCAGTTCCTGCTCTCTGTGGGTCCGAATGCCGCAGAGGCAAGCGTCCTGTCCTTTTTGCTATTCTGTTTACAGGACAGGGCAGACAATAAAAAGAACTTTTTGATTAAAAACCCCACAAAAGGTTCAGATCTAAAATATATGCTAAATGACTTCGACCAGCTTGCTTGCCTATCTGAACTTTGATTTCTTTGAAGGTCAAGAGGTGGCATAAATAGCGCCTGCCTCCCAATGCTCTGAGGAAGATGAGACAGGCCTGTTGGGTGCGGGCTGCTCTGATACCTTAAGGGTTTCCTAAATGATATCTATTATTATCTGGGGACAGAGGTACTTTGAATGAGAAGATCGCAGAGAGGCTCATGTATATGAACATTTACTTGGTCCCCAGTCAGTGGTGCCCTTTGGGGAGGTTATGGAATCTTAGGAAGGTGGAGCCTTAGTAGAGGAAGTACGAACCTGGGAATGGGCGGTCAGGTTTTACAGCTTTGTCCTATTTCTGGTTCTCTTTCTCTGCTTGCCGTGTGCAGATGCAATGGGATTAAGTCCTGCTCGCTGCTCCAGCTGCCATGCCTTCCCCAGCATGCTGAACTGACTATTTGTCCCTCTGGGACTCTGAACCAAAATATGCCCTTCCTTCCTTAAGATGCTTTTCTTAGGATATTTCATCATGGCAGCAGAAGAGTAACCAATACTTGGAAATTTAGTAATTTTTTATAGAACAGGCCAACCTAGTATCTAAAGATAGCTAATAACCGAGACAAATCTGTGGAATTTGGTTATGGCTCCAATAGCTAATACTTCGTCACACAGTAGGTGTTCGGTAAATGTGTTCTCTTTTCCCCACGCCTTTGATTAAGGTTGACTGTGCAGAGGGGCCTGTTTCTCAGCACCACTGCTTTCTGCTCCAAGACTCCGTGGTGCACTTGTTTGCTTTTGTGTAGTGAAGGACCACTAACTTAGTGTCGTGTCTCGGTGACAATGTACAGCTTACATTTCAGGGAGCTAGGGCGGTGCTGTTGGCAGAGCTCATCACTCTGTCAGTGCTCTGGGAGAGAGTCCATTCTTTTGTCTCCCTAACTCACGTTTGTCTGCCCTCTCTGCTCATATCCTTCAGCGCATGGCCCTTTTCATCTTCAAAGCCAGCAACAATGGCCCAGGCTTCCTCATTCAATCTGACACCAAGTCTTCTGGCTCCCACTGTCACTGTCCAAGGTTAGCTAATGAGCAGCCCTGCTGCATCTGTAACCTTAGCTCCCCTTTGGCCACAGCATTCACACGTTTTCCAGCTCCAGGGACAAGGAATGGGACAGGGGGTGGTGGAAGTAGGTCGGTATTGTGTTTGTCACAGACGGCTATTTTCCTGTCACATTGCAAATTAATCTTTTGTATGCATTCCAAGTCTAACTCCTAGTGACACTGTTAATCCTTTCTATGGTGACCAATATGGCATCAGGCCCCAGAAAGCATCTCCAAATTGATTCTGATCTGATTTTCCACTTTGTATCATTTTCAGCATAAGTTATGTTGTGTGAGTGAGCTCCACGTTTGCTGAGCCCTCACTGAGTGTTTGGCACTATTTTGCTGGCTTTCCTCTTTCAGTTAACGAGGTTCTAGGGGGTCAGTCTTACTCTGATCCCTGTTTTGAAGATGTGGACACCAAATGTCATCATTCCATGATTACACAACCAGAAAATGGCACAACTCAGGGTCTGGGTTTTGAGATGAACACAGCCCTTTGCATAGTGTGGGTTCTTTTGTAAACCCAAGAAATTCCTTCTAGGGGCTACATTACGTTTTTTCTGGAGTTGCCACTTCTGATTTAAGCCTTTATTATGTCACAAGGTTGTCCTGAAAGGGACCATTGGCAGATGATCCAAACAATGGATGATGTCAGAGAAGGGAAATCATCAAAATAGGGAGAGACAAGAAGAGATCAAAGAAAACAGAAAGAAATGGATGCTTCTGTTCTTCCCTTCTGCACCTACCTTTCTGAACAGCACTTTCTCCTCTGCCTATAAAACTATTTTAACCAGCCACCCTTCTATCCAAAGTCTCTAAGTTTCTCTGAGGGAAACTCTGCCAGGGAAGTGCTACCCTGCCTCTAGGCTTTCAAGTTCCAGGTCATTTATCTTTTTACATTAGCAATGACAGTGTTCTTACAGGACCAGGACGAGGCCATGCATAAGAGGGAGGCAGGGCAGGGCAAGCACACACCATAATGATCAGGAGAAGAGTTCCTAGTTAGAGGATGAGTGAGCAGAGAAAATAGGATGTAATGCAGAAGACGCCAAGTACCATATAGGTAGATGTGATAGATAAATGCACCCCAGCATAAAGAAGCTACACAGAGAAAAATGTATGAGAACCAATTGGGAAATGTGATGGCAGAACTCAAAGGGAGCAGGATTAAAAAAGCTCTAGGGGATGATGATGGTGATGGCAGCAATGATGGCTGAGAGTGGTGATGATGATGTTTGGAGTGATGGTGTTGCTATCACATGATGATAGTGATGATGGTGATGGTAGCAATGATGATGGTGATGATGATGGTGATGGTAATGATGTGATGACAGTGACACTGATCAAGATGATGGTGATGATGATGGTGGTGGTGATGATGTGATGACAGTGATGCTGATCAAGATGATGGTGGTGATGATGATGGCGGGATAGTGAAATGGTGGAAGTGGTGATGATGATGCTCATGATCGTGGCGGTAGTGGTGATGATGATGGGATGATAGTGATGATGATGGTGACAGTGGTGACAGTGATGGTGATGATGGTGCTGCTACTCTTGATGGTGAAGATGATATTGGTGACAGGGGATAACACATATTGAGGGTAGTATTTGCTACGGTATAGGCAATGAACAAACATGTTTCAGTCATTAGCTCATTTAATCTTCATAATACATTCTTGAATAGTAGCAGTTCATTTTCATTCCAGACATGATGGAATGAAGGCATGGAGAATTGACACTATGCAAGTGGTGACTCTGATGCATCAAGAACCTTCCCAGAGTCACAGGGCTGGTGAGGAGAGAGCCTAGGATTCAGATCTCGGTCTGTTTTACGCTCTATTAACCACACGGTGAGCTGTGATCCACTTTGCTGAAGACCCTGGACTTCAGAGATATGAGAGCTTGTGAATGGTAGAATGGCTTGATGGGTCAGATATCTCTCTCAGAGGATGTATTTTCACGCTCTGAGTTAAATATTGGCCATCAAGAAATCATTGCACACAAATTAAGCACCTGGCTTGTTTCCCCATGTGCTCTAAGGAGATGGAGGAGGGGCATCACTCTTCCTGCTGGTGATTTTTCTCCATCCCTCAACCATGTCTTTTCCTTAACCCTTGGCTTACCCCGGTCAGCATCATAAATGTAGACGAAGGTCTGCCACTTGTAATGGTCGATGATGCTGATGAGAGCTTCCTGGAGTTCCGGGCGCAGCTGGAGGACGAACTGATTGGATGTGTCAACGGGAAAACTTGGAGTAATGAAGCACACGTGGAGGGCCCCACAGAAGGAGGTCAGCATGTTGACAGTCCTTCGTTCGTAAAACCCAAAGATGGCATAGACTCCTTTGGAGAACTGGGAACAGACTGGAAAAGAAGATAAGAAAGGTTAGTAGGGGCTGGGGAGCCTCTCACTGGATAAGAGCGCTTGCTGCACAGCATGAAGACACGAGTTCAGATCCCAGCACCGGTGGAAACAGCCAGGTATAATTTCAAATACCTGTAACCCCAGGTGAGGAGACATGAAAATCCATGGGTCTCACTGGCTACCAGTCAAGCCAAAACTAGTAATCTCTAGGTTTAATGAGAGGCCTTTGTAGGAAAGGAATAAAGGCAGAGAGCAGCAGAGGGTGACACCCAATAGCCTCCCTTCTGAACGTGTGCACATGGGTTCAAACACTTGCATACATACATGTATATGCATGAGTACCACCCCCCAATTAATGAATAAAAGGTGCTGTAGACCAATGGCCAGATGGCTCAAATAATCCATTTAGCCCACCATCCCTTGCCATCTGCTGTCAAGCCGTACACCCTACCAATCAGCCATCCACCCATGTCTTCAGATGCCAATCTGGTCACCAGTCCATTGATCCTCCCGACTTTCCATCCTATGCACACTTTCATTTGTGCAAACCCTCCTCCATCTGCCCACAGCCAATGTTCATCAGATGCCTGTTATAGATCAGTGGTATTGTGATTATTGATTATAGTAGCCACACAGCAAACCACATCTACATAACAAGCTCTTCTTGTCACCACAAGAACTGTGTTAAGAAAAGAATGACAGGGTCACTTTTCAGAGGGGCGATTGAAACCGATGGTTGAAAGCGAATTTGTGCTGGAGAGATGGCGGAGTGAGTAAAATGTTGATCATGAAAGTGGGGAGGAAGGCGGGAGTTTGAATCCCTGCAATGTGGAAGGCTGGGCACAGTAGTATGTGTGCCTGTAATCTTACTGCTTTACGGTTAGATGGGAGCTGGAGACAGGAGAGTGTCTGGAATCTCTTGGGGCAGCTAGTCTGTGTACACTGGCAAACAATAGAGAAAACCTGTCTCAAGTAAGATAGAAAGAAAGGTGAGCTTGTGGGACTGTCTTCAGACTTCCATGTGTGCATGCTGACAAACACAGGCACACACACAGTTAACGGGCATGCTCATGCATATATGTTCTAGGTCAAATCCAAGGTTGGTAGATATGCTGCCTGTGTGGTCACTTTCATTTCTTTAGCCACGACTTTATGGCGAAGCTTAAAAGCTGCTCTAGGAAGGGCGGCAGCCTACTGTTGCTGCTGACATGGGTTTAGGAATGCAAGTATTGATCTTCACCGCCTTGCCCTTCCTCTCAGTGTAAGTCTGCTGATGTTCATGTTGCAATCTTGCTAGGAGATTTCCAGCCTTTTCAGACTATCAGCCACAACAACATCTTAGGCGTGTAAATATTCCCACAGGATCCATTCCGTAGGATCCAAGCAGTTGCCAATGCTGGTTTGTGGGTGGTTACATTGCTGCTTAGATGAGAATGTGATGGGAACAAGACTAAGGGCATGGGATTGAGCTGCCCCTCAGTCAGTCTGGACTCTTCACTTTTCTGTCTGATATGGGATGGAGAGTTCACAGTCTTTGCTTCAACTATGGGACCTCCAGACCTTCAGTGTACATTAACATATTGAGTCTTCAAAAATATTGCTAGAGAACATGATTACATTGTATTTCAGTTATCTCCACCCCTGACACCCAAACTCCAACTCCTCCCAGGCTTTCTCAACATTTTGACAACTTGCCCACTGACTGACAGATCTTCCTCTAGACCGAACATCATGAGATGTCTACTCTAACCTGCTCCATGGCTGTCCCGAGAGCTGACAGTGATAATCATGGCCTATTTGATATTTTAAATTACTATCAATTATTCACATGCTCTATAATTTTTAGGAAATGCTTGAAGCTTTTTGGATATTCTATGGTTACTCTCAGATTTTTTTCTAATTAAAATTTTAGTGTAGAAAGGAATAGATTTCAGTACAATGCCATTTTCTTTTTTTAAATTGGTTTTTATTGAGCTTTACATTTTTCTCTGCTCCCCTCCCTGTCTCTCCCCTCCCACTTTCAACCCTCCCCCAAGATCCATATGCTCCCAATTTACTCAGATCTTGTCTGTTTCTACTTCCCATGTTGATTAGATCTATGTAAGTCTCTCTTAGTGTCCTCATTGTTGTCTAAGTTCTCTGAGATTGTGGTTTGTAGGCTGGCTTTCTTTGCTTTATGCTTAAAACCATCTATGAGTGAGTACATGTGATAATTGTCTTTCTGTGTCTGGGTCACCTCACTCAAAATAATGTTTTCTAGTTCCATCCATTACCATCTATGAGTGAGTACATGTGATAATTGTCTTTCTGTGTCTGGGTCACCTCACTCAAAATAATGTTTTCTAGTTCCATCCATTTTCCTGCAAAATTCAAGATGTCATTATTTTTTTCTTTTGTGTAGTACTCCATTGTATAAATGTACTCATTTTCCTTATCCATTCTTCGGTAGAGGGGCATTTAGGCTGTATCCAGGTTCTGGCTATGACAAACAAAGCTGCTATGAACATAGTTGAGCACATGTCCTTGTGGCATGATTGAGCATCCTTTGGGTATATACCCAAAAGTGGTATTACTTGGTCTTGAGGAAGGTTGTTTCCTAATTTTCTGAGAAGTCGCCACACTGACATCCAAAGGGGCTTTACCAGCTTGCATTCCCACCAGCAATTCAGAAGTGTTCCCTTTTCCCAAAAACCTCTGGAGCATAAGTCGTAATCAGTGTTTTTGATCTTGGCCATTCTTATAGGTGTAAGATGGAATCTCAGAGTTGTTTTGAGGAAGGTTGTTTCCCAATTTTCTGAGAAATCGCTATGGCATTTTCATGGGTGTGTGTTCTTTGCTCACCTCCCATCTCACTGCTCTCTCATCCTCTCCGGCTCTTCCCCCTGGTCCCCTTGCTCTCACTAAACAGCCCTCATGTGCACATTTCGAATCTAGATTCCTTGACAGAGAAAGCATGAAATAACAGTCTTTCTTCTCCCTATTGTCCTCCCTCTTCTCATTAGATTCCTTCCTTCCCTGCATGGTCTGCCTTCTGCTATCGTGTGCACATGGACACACACACCACATAGACACACATACATGTATACACAAGCACACATCTAAATACACACATACATGTACACACAGTTTTAAATCATCTGGGTTATATGAGAGGCAGCATGATGTATATTTTTTAGCAGTGGAATCCATTTTCTCTCTGAAACTAAAGGAAGCTTATCAACTAAATAAACCCAAATGAAACAAAATACATCATGTCACTTCCTTCTGGTTCTGAGATTCCCACTACACACTGGAAAAGTCCCTGATGGCTGAGCAGGACACAGAGTCTGAAAACTGCCCAGTTGACCTTTCCAGCCTTGCTCAATCTCCTCACTCCCTGATTGGCCGTCCTGGCTGTCACTCCGTATCTCCAGTTCAGCCGTTTTCTCTAGGGACTCTGCTTTCTCTGGTTCCCTTCTAGCCTGCAGCACTGTTTCTCTTCTCTCTGCAAAGAGCAATCCTCCGCAGTCCTTTCTCAGCTTGTGGCACTTTCCCAAGCTGACTGTGTCTCCTCCCCTCCCCACCACCAGCCTACCGCTTCACGGGCCTCTGCTCCCATCCCTTAGTCGCTGTACCTAAAATGACAGCCTTGGCTGCTGTGTACATCTGGAGCTATTTTGCTCCACGCGGATTCTCTGAATGGAATAATTGCTTGTGTCCTGGAGCAAGCAGAGTGCTTGGAACACCATAGGTGCTTAATAAATATTTGATGCAGGCATGCATCCTGGATGCTCGAGGGGAAGTTCGTGTGGCCCAGAGTAGGTGGTGGAAGGAACTGGTCCCCTGGATCTCCTTCTCTGTTGCTTCTTTCTGAGGTGGCTCCTTAGCCTCCTCCACTCAAACTGTTTTCTCTTTCTGCCTAATGAGACTCACTTTCTGTTCACAGCCCACAATAGGCACTGTCTTTAAATGTCTATTGTAATTACTAGACTCAGGTTTTCCCTAAGTATGGATTTTTTTCTACCAGGGAACTTGTGTTGCATATTATCCACCCATGTTAAATATAGATTTGTCAAAATGCACAATCCATCTTCCAGGGGTTAGTGTGCATAGGGTGCACATAAACCCTGTTAAAATATTATAATCCTCTCCATGGTATTTTTAGGCTCCCTCCTTTGCCCTTGGGGTAGTGAAATACTGTCCTGTGTCATGAGAATCCAATTTCCAGACCTCTTACCCTGCACCACCTTCTCTTTTCACACATTCAGCCAGGTCTCTGGGGTCCTAGTGGCTGTGGCAGTTTTTGCTAGAACTTTAGAAGTTGAGGAGGGGAAGAAGGGCTGTGGGGAGGGAGGGAAAAGAGAGGGTGGGGAGGGAGGGAAAAGAGGGGATAGGGAGGGAGATGGCTCTGCCTAAATCTTTAGACATAGCAGGCCATAACTTTCTTCTCAAATAACCTCCTGTTTTTTCCTTTAACAAATCTCTTTTATTAAAGTGGATGCTCTATCCTTTAGACTAAGAGTCTGTTATTTACCACTGTTTCCTAAAAGAAATAGGGTGGGGGGTGGCCTAGCTTATATTTCCTTGGGTGGGCCCCACCTTGCAGTCACTGAGCTCAGTCTTTTTGCTTTAGTGTGCCTCCTCATTTCAGCTAAACCCTAGAGGAAGAAAAGGAGAGGGACAGAGGTAGAGGGAAGGGAAAGAGAGGGAAGCACAGAGAGAGAAAGGGAGAGGGAGAGAGGAGACTCCACAGATCCCAGGCCTGCATGGTAGGGCAGTCATACTGTAAGGCATGGCTTTGGATCTGTGAAAATAAACAGTCACAGCAGAGAAAAGGGTGCCATAGAGCAAGGACTGGACTAGATGGCAGAAGACCCAGATGGTCCTCTCTTTCTTTTAAACATTATGAAGAGCGTGGATGACCTTGAGCAAATTTAGTCTTCTTGGGGGCGGGTGTTTCTCAGCTATGAAACAATGGTTCAGACTCTGCCGTGTTCAGCTCCTTCAGGCACCAGCGTTCTAGAGTCTGGTCTAATTGGCCGAAAAGTATTCACTGAGTCAACGTTTGAGCTGTTTGGAGCCCAGACATTCAGGAACCCCCTTTGCAGCTCTTCAGTCCCAGAAGATGGTAGAGCTTCGGAGTCTTTCGATTCCACAGGATGGAGTGTTGCCACTAAGGCCAGAGCCTGCAGAGGCAGCAGTTTCATTTAAGATGCAACATTCGACCCGTGGTGTGTTAGCTGAGGGTAGATGAGGGGTTTGAGGACACATTCCCGATTCCTGGATGTGACCACTAGGGATGAAGGAGCAGGAGTGTTTCTAAGAAGAAGCGGGACTCTAGTGTGTGTGTGTTCTGGCTGAAGCACAGACTCCCAGCAGACACTCCCAGCAGGCTGCATTGTGTGTGGGGTCTACAGCATAGGAACTCCTGGGTAGCACAGGAGCTGCTGGCGTTCATCAGTGTGTGCTGACATTGGACCACTGATCAAGAGCCGAGGATGTCTCTTCACATTGACTCTTCCTAGCCCACCATCGAAATTACAGACTAGTGACCAGCACACAGCAAAGACTGGACCTGCAGGAGAGCACGTCCAACAACTGGAGGAAGAGAAAATTGAGCCAGGGCTTCCTTCGGGGAGACACAGGGCAGGAAAGGCCCAAAGCTGCTCAGTGTGGCAGCCCTGGCCAGGCTGCTGCTCACAGGGGCCCTTTGATAGTCTCGCCTGGTTGCAGTACCATCCACTTAGTATCAATAAATCTCCGGGCCTGGCCACTGTCCCTGACAGCTCCCTCCATGGGAGGGAACTCCCTGTATCAGCTGCTTTGTAATTGTCACTTCCTTTAAAACCTCTCTCTCTGACATTTCTCCTTGGCTCCTGGCTTCCATCCCTGGAAGTGTGTCAGCCTCATGGAAAATACTGGATAATGAGGTGACGGGGACAGCTTCCTTTTAGGGGAGGGAGAGACAACATATACATACGTGGGAGGATGTGTAGACACTCACTGTCTCCCCGCCCCCGCTGCATACACCTGAGCAACTCTACCCTTTCAGTTTGGGCTCTCATTCAACTCTAACGGTTTGTCAAATTAAACCTGCGTTATATATGTCTGTCACTCAGAGGACAGTGCCCCCTCCCCCCATGCTCTGGCTCTAGTCCTGACCCGTGCAGAATTACCACATTCTCGTTCTCATTCCCTCTGAACAAAACCACACTCACTGAGGATTCTGAGACACATTTGTCGTATCTCTGTCACCTAGGAGGCAAACCCTCCCCAGGTCTCTGATACAGTTAACCACTATTTACTGTTGCAAGAAAATTGAGATATTGTGATGACCCCAGACAAGCGTGCTCCTGGCCTTTCTGGGGATTCTTAAGGATTTCAGCAAGTCCACGTCAAGGGAAATCATGCAGGATCCTGAGGATACTGAACAAATGGTCCTACTTGCTGTTAGAGCCAGTGCTGACTGAGTGCTGGCCGCAGGCCAGGGTGTGTGCTGCCTGTCCAGGTAAAGTAGCAGTTTATCCACCTGCAGAGGAGCATTAGAGCAGCTGCAGAGGGCAATGCAGACTGGGGTACAGGACCTGGCACAACGCTGGAGGTGAATAGGGGCCTAAGTACCTAGGGCCTCTCGGGGACAGGTCAAGCTTAGGCACCTTCCTTGGTGCCAGCATTTCTTCCCTCAGTTTGCTGGCATCTCTCTTCAGCCAGACCCAAGAGCTCTGACTGGAAGGCTGCCGAGGAGCCAGCTTCCTCTGAGCAGTTTGAACATTTACTGTCCAGCTGGAGAACTGATGACCGGAGCCCAGGAGGCCGATGGGTTGTGACTGTATATGAGGCTGAGAATTAGAAACAGGCCAGGCTCACTGCCTGTGGGATTTAAATTCACTGTGTGGGTGTCTTGCTGAAGGAAAGGGGAGGGGCAGACTGACTGAGGAGCCTTGGTTCCTGCTGCTTCAGAACTCAGTGGGGCTCAGAGCTGTCCCCACAGAGATGCTGGCCTGGCACTGATCACTCTCCATCCTGAGCTGTACTGGAAACATCTGGATGATGAGGTCCTTCTCCCTTCCCTCCTTCACACCTTCATCTTATTTCCCTCCCTCCCTCCCTCCCTCCCTCCCTCCCTCCCTCCCTCCCTCCCTCCCTCCCTCCCTCCCTTCCTCCCTCCCTCCCTCCATCTCATCTCCCCTTCCCTCCCTCCCTCCTTCCCTCCCTCCATCTTATCTCCCCTTCCCTCCCTCCGTCCCTCCCTCCCCCTCCCTCCCTCTCATCTCTCCTTCCCTTTCTCCCTCCCTTCCCCCTCCCTGCCTCTCATCTCTCCTTCCCTTTCTCCCTCCCTCCGTCCCTCCCTCCCCCTCCCTCCCTCTCATTTCTCCTTCCCTTTCTCCCTCCTTCCCTCCCTCCCTCTCTCCCTCCCTCTCTTCCTCCCTCCCTCCCTCCCTCCATCTCATCTCTCCTTCCCTTTCTCCCTCCTTCCCTCCCTCCCTCCCTCCCTCCCTTTCATAACTCCTTCCCTTTCTCCCTTCCTCCCTCCCACCCTTCTCATCTTTTCCTGCCTTCCTTCTTCCTTCCCTCCACCTCTTTCTTTCCTCTTCCTCCTGCCCCTCCTCCCCTCCTCCTCTCTTTCTCTCCTCTCCCACTCATCCTTCTTCCCTCCCTCCACTAGAGCTTTCCTATGCATTAGAGGCGTGTATGTAGCTCTAAAGGGAGGAATGTTCTATGTCTTCTTAGTTTACTCATCTGGCAAATGTCCATTGAACACATGGTGTGTGTTGGGCAGAAAGAAGGTTCCGGGTTCCGGGAGGCTGTGACAGGTCAGTGACATAGGTGGTGAAAAAATTCCCAAGATAGAAAAGGGAGAAGTGGTGAGTTTATTAGCTACACCCTGGCCTCCAGCAGTGGGCAAGTCAGCGGAGATGGTCTACACAGAGGCATCCCGAGGGTTGCCTTTATGGGGGCACAGTTCTATGTGGATAGCCGGGCAGTGTCTCAGTGCATCGGTTTATCCAGGTTAGTAGCGGTCTGGCCTTGAGGCAATGACAGTCTTGTCCTCAGCCTCTTAGCCTAATCTAGTATCCCCAACATGGGGATGAGCACTGGATACACACTCTCGGCTGTCATGGAGTCTGTGGTCCCAAAGGAGAGAGCGCTACCACAGCATAGAGGGTCATTCTGGATGCTGCAGCTGTTACAAAGAAAATACAATGAGACCAGGAAAGGGTGGCCAGCTGCTTCTAACAGGTGCCAAGGAGCCCCTCTCTATAGCAGCTGTGACTGAGTGGAAAAATCATCATGGTGAAGAGCTGGTTAGGCAAGGGGCCAGCAGAGAAGCTGCATGTAGAGGGACGGAAGACCTGAAGAGAGCACAGCAGCAAGATGTAACCTGGAAAGCACAGGAAAGACCTGAGCTGGAGCTCAGTGGTGCTGTACTTGCCTAGCATGTGTGAGACCCTGGATCCATCCTCAGGTGTGTGTGTGTGTGTGTGTGTGTGTGTGTGTGTGTAGATATAAAGACAGAGATAGAATTATAGATAGATGATAGGTAGATAGATAGATAGACAGATAGACAGATGCACTTGCATGTGTAATAACCTGTCTCTATCATCATATGTTTGTGTGTGTGTGTGTGTGTGTGTGTGTGTCTGTGTAGAGGAGAGAGGTGGTACAGACCCCATCTTCCATCCTCAGGGATGTGTGTGTGTAGAGATGGGAGATGACCATGTGAACCTGATAGAGAGAAAGAATGAAGTAGCTGGGTGAGGCTGGAGAGAAGACAAGCTTGTAACTGTGTAGGGCTAAAGGATTAATGCTCTTCAAGGTCTAGGCCACTCATTGTGTGACATGGGAATCTGCAGAATTCTCGTTTCAGTCTGAGGTCAGCACTAGCTCATTTCACAGTCTTCCAACCCTGAGACAAGAGACACTGTGGATGGAAGGACTGTGCTGAGTCAACGGGACAGTTTGAAAATGGGAATGGGCACTTATGATTTGCTTATATCGAGCTTACCAGCATTGGAGTCTCTTGAGTTCAAGAATCGGTGTCTCTGGCCATTGGCAGGCCCTAGGCTGGGCAGCCCTCTTGCCTCCTGCTCTCTTTCCCTCCAAGCCTTTTCACTAAAATTGCCCTTCTGTCCATGAAGTATGCATCTGCGAAGTTCTGTCTATGACACAGGCTTTGTTAGTGTGTGCTCTTGGAAGACACGAAAGGAAATGGATGGAGGTTAACAGGGTAAAAGTGCGTTGGGTGGCTACACAGCCTCAGAGAATCCAGAGAATGAGCATCACACATACGTTTTTTGTCACCATTGCCCTAGCCATTTGTGTGAACAGCTTCATACATATAAAGATTGCTCAGGGCATGGGCTGCCTGAAGGGCCAGGGGAAGCAGGTAAGGAACCCTTTTACCAGGCACAGCAAAGGTGATGTGCGAGGCAGAAGAGCAAACCAACCAACAGATCGCTGCAGGATTTCACACTGCTCCTACTCCATACAGCAGGGCTCAAGATCAAGATAGGAACTCCACAAATGACCCACACTTCTAAGCACTGAGTATTTAATAACATGACATATCGGATCCTATTATTGTTATCTACACCTTGTGAGCCGAACTCTGAGATAGAGAAATGAGGGACACGTACGGTACCTTGCCCTTGTAAAGGCTGAATTGTTCTTTACAACTCCTACGGGGACTTGCACAATGATTGTACAGTACTTTTGGTAGATGGATCAATTAACAAATGTTTATATCAAGATAAGGATGCTATGTTTAAAATGTGTGTGTGTACAGGTGTGTGTATATGCGTGCTTGTGTGTGCGTGTGTGTGTGTACGCACATATAGAGGCAGAGGTGTCTTCCTTGATCACCCTTTATCTTAAATGTTGAGGCAAGGTCTCTCCCTTTAAAACCAGAGGTCACTGATTGAGCTTGCTCCAGGGAATCCCATATCTGCCTCATGAGAATTAGGGTTATACTTGGCTGTTATGTCTGCCTGATGTTTACATGTGTTCTGGAAATTTGAACCCTGGTCCTCATATTTGAATGGCTCATGTTTTACCCACTCAGCCATCTCCACTGTCTCCAAGATGTATTCTTGACTATTGACCTCTCTTCCATAATGTCTCTTTCATGGGATGGACTCATTGCTTACACATTTTTCAAATGACATTCTGTAGGTGTCTTTTCACCTGCAACTAAGGCAAAGCTCCAATGAACGTAAAGACCGCGGCTTTCCTTGGTGCATGAAATGCACCAAATCCTGTGCATACCAGTCGAGGGATAAACACAAGCATGCCTGGTGATGCGGCTTTCCCACATTATTCTAAGAGAGGTTATCACCTACACCCGTGGGTCTAGCAGGAAGGGACGCAGGCCTTGGGTGTGTCGGCCAGCACTCTCGGAGGTCATTTCTTGTCAGCTCGGATTGACAGGATGAGAGTTGCTACTCTCAGGCTGGTGCTGGAGCCCGGCCAAGTCTGATGTATTCCTCCCACAACAGCCGTGCTCCCTCGGCATGAAGGGTTCACATCCCCTTACATAACTCAGCCCTTCTGATGCCAAATGGGTTCGGAAGGAAGGATGTTCACATTGCATGGGAAACTACTTGGCCTGGACCATACACATACAGACTGTGATGGGAAGAGAGTCTGCCAAGGCTGGGACACACAATGCACACTCTCTCTGACTCATCATCCACTCAGGAGCAAGAACTCACAGGGTCATAGATTTTAGTACTGAAGGTACCCAGCCTTAAGGGACTACTGACCTAGAAAAATCTTCCTACCAGACAGCTAGCCGATTGACTGACTATACTTTAAGCTTTATTTAATTTGCATGTGTTTAGAATATGCACAACGAGTGTCAAGATTCTCACTGGTAGAGCCTCTCGCCTCCCTTGATGGTGTGTGATGTTGTCTCCTGGTGACCTTGCTGCTCCAGGTGGCTGGCGCTGCCGGCAGCAACACCGTTCTTATTTTTCACTGTGGTCGTGTCATGTAACCCAGTATTTACTATGGGTCTAATGCTGCTCTAGGTAAATGTGAGTTTTCTCTTTCACTCCCCTCAACAGGGCTGGGATTCACGTTTTCTTTTCTATGCATGACGAAGCTGAACTCAAGGAGATTAGTTAATCCTCTGTGATTCAGTCCAAAGATACAGGATGAAGTTAGCATACGAATGCAAGTCTGTCCCTCTCTGTGACCTGTGCTATGAAGGTGTGTCAACACAACCAGAACCCTCACTCTCTGCGTCATAAAAAAAGCCAACTTCAAACAACCATGGTACCACTGTGTGCCAACACTATGCCAAGTATGTTTTACAAATACTAATTTAATAGTTACTAATGGGAAAGGGGGCATGGGGGTAGAACCAAGGGCCTCACATATGCTAGGCACTCCAGTTTCCTGCCTGCTGCTGTGATAAAACATTCTGATTAAAAACCCTGTGGAGGAAAGGATTGTCTCATCTTACACTTCCAGGGTACAGTCCATCACTGAAGGAAGTCAGGAACCTGAAGCAGAAACCGCAAAGGAATGCTGTTTGCTCGCTAACTTATTGGCTTATGCTAGGTTAACTTTTTCCCTCAGCCTAGCACAGCCTGTCACAGGAATGGTGTGGTCCACAGGGGCCAGGGACCATGGAGGCAAGTCTGTGTCCTGGTCTCTTTTTGACGGCTTATGGTCATTATGATGACTAACGTATGCTCTTTACAACGTGAGGAGAGGAGGCAAGGGAAAGGGGCTTGAGAGGGCCAAAGCTCACGAATGGCCTCTTAGTTGCAAGAAGGCTGCCTCTTACTACCCTCGGTGTGTCAATGGGCCCTCTAAGCTCTTGGGTGGATACCAGCTATGAGCACATAAGGGAAATAATGAGGCAGATCAGTATAGAAGTTCTCAGTTCCAGATTTCTGTCCCATCCCCTGGTGGGCAGCTTTGTACTAGAGGACCCATTACAGTGTCCCCTCTGCTGTTGGTCTGCTCTGATGAGATGGCAGAGGAGACCCCATCTTGAGTGGAAATGCATGTTCAGAAATCTGTACAGGAAGTTGCTGTATGTCAGGGACCATGAAGCATTGTACTTGGGCCCTGGGAGGCCAAGGTGTAGGCAGGTTTGTTGGCCTGTCAACTCTGTGAATTGAAGGGCTTGATTGCAAGCCAAGCAAGGAGTTTTTGTTTGGAATCAGATAAGGGCTGGGATTGGAAGTGGACCTCAACAAGGACCTTTCTAGGGCTGAATTCAGGGGCCAAGATTGCAGCTGCAGTCTAAGATAGGGTGAGCGCTCATGATTCTCATGTGGGGCAGGGGTTGGAATTCACTGCAGGGCCCTGGTGTGGGATCACATCTACCTAGTTCTAGGAACTAGGGTGTGAGCAAGTTAGAATATGTAGAGGCAAGGACATCATCCAAGGGAAGGGGACTGGGGGAGAAACCAGTTTCCTAACTGCCTCTCCCTTTGGCTCCATCCCCCTTAACTCCCAATCACCAAGCGTCTTTTGCTGGTTCTTTAAGGCACTGTCACTATGAGGGGTACAGGGTGGATCATTCATTAAGTGAAGCAGACTGCCCCTTTGGCTGTATTAATTTCCGTTTTCTGGGTGAACAGGGGAAAAAAAAACAGCCTCTTGTTTCTTATTTGCTATTCTCTCCCTGTGAAAATTATACTTGCAAATGCACCTTCCTTGGCCAAGCAGCAAGCACGCATGGCTGCACACACCTAAGAATTTGACTGGCACCTGTCAATCAGGACCAAAGTTTTCTAACATCTGAAATGCCAGTCTAAAGGTGCCCTTAACAGCAAGATCCACCTTCTTCTGGGTGATCTGGTAGGGAACTGGGTGAGGCTGGTAGGGAAAAAGGGGAGGAGTGAGGATGCTATTGACAGAAACTTCCCAGATCTTAAAACTAAATCACATGGCCACACCCAAATCCCTCTTGCATATAGATCTGAATTTGCTCCAGACTCTGCCTTGATTGATTTCCAAGCTGTGAACACTAATCACGTCGAGGGTACCCACAGAGGAAGGCTGAACTGCTTTCTTTCTGAAGAGAAGAGTTGGCTGCTTAGTCTTTCTATGCCTACAGTTTCTCTTTGATGGTTGTGAAGAATTGTGAGCTTCAGGCTTCTGGATTCTCCCAGAGTTGCTCTCAGTTTGAGAGCATCCTCCACCCGAGCTACACACTGGTCATTCTCTTACCATTTTTTTGGAAATTGTCATTTTTGCAACTGTCTCAGAACTTTTGCACAAGACCACTTGGGAGCATCTTTGCACAATATTCACAATGCCCTGTGATCAATTTCCTAGCGCCACACAAACTGGGAATGGTGGCATATGCCTGTAATCCCAGTATTTAAGAAGTGGGGGGAGAGAGGATGAGGTGATCCTTAGACACATAGTAAGTTGGAGGCTAGTCTGGGCCGTGTGAGACCCTGCCCACACATTCCTTAGATACCTTATTCCTTTTTTATTCTTCAAATCTCAGCTTGAATGTTCCCTCCTTTTCATTCTTTATTTTAGTATCTTGTTTATCTCCATTGTAGCTTATTTCTATCTTTGTTTTGTTTAATTTTTAAAATTTAATCTCATAATATCCATGAGGACAGAAGTCACTCTATTTTATCTACTGTTTGTGTTCTAGACTTTACAGTAGGCCAGGTACTGGGGAAACACTACAGGGCTGTGCTGAAAGGAGTGAATGGAGTGGTGGGTGGGTGGAGGGATGGGTAGATGGGGACATATGAATAGATGGATGAAAGGGTGGGTGAGTTGATAGATGGATGTATGGATGAAGAGGATGGAGAAATAAATTGATGGATGGATGGGTAGATGGATGGATGGATCGGTAGGTGACCAAACAAGCCATGGTTTCTCTCTGTGACCTTAGAGAAGTCATTTTTCTTGGGAATTCATTTCATTATTTGTGGTGTGGGATTCAAGTGGCTCTCATGCTCTATAACTTTCCCATTGTCCACACAGAACTTTACAGAACGGTAAGTTGAGGCATAAAACCAGGGAACACAGACTGCCCAGCCTTGGGCGTTCCTACTCAGATCTTGACAATGATTGTAATAAAAATTAGTAGTTCCTCAGAACTCTGTATTTAGTGCCTTTTGTACCATCATTTGAATGTTTTTCCAGGTTTCTCAGAACATGTCAAGAAATAGCTCCACCTGGAAAGCAATACAGAAGCCTGGGGTTTCAGAAGAAATTCCAAGAATAGCAGTGTATCTTCTTGTATACATTGTCTTCCTAGGCCCATGAAAATGAAGCTCCCTGCAGGAAAAGCGTCAGTTCAAATGAACCCTGCAGTAAATAGCATGCCAAGAAAGCGAGAAAGGAAGACAGGGCCTATGCAGCAGGTGAGAAGCTGGTGGGAAGCGTAAGGAAGTGTGCCTACCCATTGTCTTGCTTCTGCGTGGCAGCCCCAGAGCTTCCTGGAGAAGAAGCTCAACTCACATGCTCATCTTCTCTCGAAACAGCCCACACTGTGGCAGGGAGGGAGCTGCTTCCTCTCAGGCCACCATACTTCTTCGATGCTTCTCAGAATTGCCCTTCAACCCACGAAAATCTGGCATATCCTTTGAGATCCAGTTAGATTCCCGGAGAAAAACCTTCCAGAAAACGTCATTCCTCCCTTCCTGTTCTGATGCACTTTCTCAGCATTTGTCTTTAGAAGACTACTAACACCTTTAGGGAAAGGCTTGCTTCTGGCTTGCTTGTAAAGTCTCTGAGCTTAGCTCTGACTTTGACATGGGCACACTGTTGGATGTATGTTGGTTTGCTCACCTGTGGCACCAGGTTACCAGCACCTGCTTATGTACAATGAGGCACAAAGCCTGGAGTCAGATTGCCTAAGACCTAAACTCACTGTTATGTACAATGAATAGGGGAGTCATTGTTTTTTTTATTTTTTTTTATTTTTATCATTTTTTTTTAATGGTACAGCCCAAATATGGGGTGGGCAGGAAAAGATAGAGTTGTCCTTCTCTATATGACCTTCCTGGATTTTGACAGCTTGTTCTGAGTTGCACAGCCAATAAATACCAAATAAGAGAAAATTAACCACCTGCCTGGGGTCCTTGTAGGGATTTCCCTCTATGCAATCACATAAGAGTTGCAAAAATTAGCTTGAAGTTTGCGTATATTAGTGGTTTACCCCACAAAATCGCGAATAGAATTTATCTTTTAAATTAATTTTTAACTGTATCCTCTATTTATCCTTTGAAAATCCTGTAAACATATGTAAAGCATCCTGCTCATACTCACCCTTACCTCTTCCCACACACCTTCAACATTTCCTTGTCCTATCTCCATGTGTTCCCCATTTTTTTTTAAAATCATCTACTGAGACCAATTAGCATTGCCTGCTGGAATGTTCACCGATCTTGTTGACTTGATCTGACACTGGGAGCCACAGTTGCCATGTTTCAGGAGTACAATGGCCCTGCCATGTCTGGAAGACACCATTTCATGACATTCCTCCTCATCCTCCAACTTTCACAGTCTTGCCTTCATGCTTTCCCATGATGGTCCCTGAGCCTTGAGGGGGATGGAGATGCAGACACAGATGTCCCATTCAGGGATAAGCACTTGATAGTCACTTATGCTCAGCGGGCCTGGCTAGTTTCATGTCATCTGAAAGGAGGGAACCTCAATTGAGAAAATGTCCCCAGAAGACCCAGCTGTAGGGCTTTTTGTTAATTTGTGATTGATGTGGGAAGTTCCAGCCCATTGTGGGTGATGCCATCCCTGAGCTGGGAAAGCCATGAGGAGCAAGCCAGTAAGCAGCCCTCCTCTGTTTCTTCTACGTCACCTCCTGCCTCCAGGTTCCTACCCTTTAGAGTTTCTGCCCCCGCTGCTTTTTGATGATGAACTGTCCTATGGAGCTATGAATGAAGTAAGCCCTTTCCTCTCCAAGTCGCTGTTGGTCATGGTGTTTCCTCACAGCAACAGTAACACTAATTAAGACAAGCCCTTTGACCTCTTTCGAGTCTCGACCTTGACAGCTGCTCACTGCAGAGAGAAGCTTCTTTGGCCAAGGCCTAAGCAGAACTAATCGGGGCAAGATTTCCTTCCTGTGGAGCAGGACTCATTTCCAACTACGATCAGTTGGTGGCTCTGATAATCTTTATGCCACTGCGCCCATGGACACATCTTGCGTGGTGGGCTAGTACTGTAGCATGCTTGTGTGTGTGTGCAGGGCGCGGGGGTGTGTGTGGGGGTGCTATGCCGTGCCACAGCATGTGTGTGGAGGTCAGAGAACAACTCTCGGGAGTTGTATCTCTCCTTTACCATGTGGGGTCTGGGGATAGACGCAGTTTGCCCTATGTACGCGAGCTTTTCATTGCCAATCTGTCTCACCAGGCTGAGATTCCTTTTTAAGAGGTCACAGTTTAGAGGATGAGGAGATGGCCCCGTCAATAAACTGTTTGACATGTAAGCATGAGGACTGAATTCAGATCCCCCAAATCCACGGAAAAGGCCCGATGCAAGGGGTACGCTCCTCAAATTCGAGAGCTTGGGAAGTAGAGATAGAGGATACCTGGACCTTGGTCAGGAAGACTACTTAATTCAGTGAGCTCTAGGTTTAGTGAGAGAGTCTCTCAAGTAATAAGATGGAGAGGGATTGAGAACACTTGGGGACCATTGGCTTTTACACACACACACACACACGCACACACAGACATACACATACACACACACGCATACATACACACACATACACACAGGCACACATTCACAGACACACATACACACACATATACACACATATACACACATACACACACACACCCCACAGATTTTGCAGCCAGGCATGACAGTGAGCATCAACACTTGGGAGGTGGAGACAGGAGCATCTTGAGTTCAAGGCTGGTCTGGACTATATGGTAATACCATTGTCTCAAAACTACAAAAGCAAAACAAAATAAATCAAACGGCATCACAAATTTAGGTAATTCAGTGGCCTTCCACTTTATGTATCTGACTTCAATTACCTGTAGATGGAAACTGGCTAAAGTACATTTCTCCTTGTGTACAGACTTTCTTCCTATCATTTTCTGAATGCTACATTATTACAGTAATTTACATAGTGTCTATTCTGCATTCAAGACATAGAAGGACGTGAATCAGTTATATGTAAACACTATGTTATTTACATAAAGGGCTTGCTTGTTTGATATCAACAAACTCCAAGAACCAATGCTGTTCCCATTTCCCATTTTCTCTGCTCCCACTGCACAGGGCTCTGCCTCTGCTCACACACAGACCTACTTTATGGGTCCTTTGACTGCATCACTTCATCCCTGTCACACCTCACCCAGTGTCCCTCCTTCCACCCCGGGGAAGTCGCACAGCAGCCTGAACTTTCTCTTGGAAACAGAAACCACTCATTCCTAATAGCTCTCCAGAGCCCTCAGGGTTTCTTCCTCATGCTTCCAGGGAAGGTTCTACGCCAGTTGGAAGAACCACACAATCTTCCTTCCACTGTCTGTGGTTCTGGTTCTGTGGCAACTAGAGGCCTTCTTCGGTCTAACTTCCTCTGCCCTCATCACTTCCCCACCTTTGCTTGGCTGCCTTCCTCCTTTGCTTCAAGGACTACCCTAAGTAGGTCACACTGCTGCTTCCTGTCACAGCTCTTTACTCAAGTCATAATTATGGTAGCAGCCCTTTTATCTCTGCAATGGGGACAGCAATTAGATTATTTGAGAAAGATGGTTTAGGCCAGAGAGTTGCAGAGGGCGATGCATGGCGGGGATCTTTGTTCAGTTTGAGATGCCTAGGTGCACATGTATTGGATGATCTTTTGATGTCCTGGGAGCCTGGAGACACTTATAAAACAAACGTAAGCCTAGAATATATTTTGTGCTTTTCCTTAGCCTTTAATAGTTGCTTTACATATAACAAATGTTACAATGTTTTTGGTGACTGATCTAAGACCCATCTAAAAGTATTCAAATTAGTTTCCAAAGAAATACTTTTTTTTTTGGACTCCCATTTCACCGGGTTTTTCATATCCCAGTTGCATTGTCCAAGGACAATGAGAGGACAGAAGTAGACATAGGTTTGGAATCAGAACTGTTGCCCTCCACACCTCCAACAACTTCAAGAATCAAAAGGGCAGGCTGAGAGCGAAGAGTCCATGGGATTTCAGCTCCCTGGAGCATCAGTTTGGGCACATGGTGAAGTCAAGTACTGTGAATTGAAAGGTTTCCCCCATGGAGGGTAAAGTGAAACTCTTTAGTTCCAGGGAGCTAAGGAAACTTAGGAGGCCCAGGAAAATCCTAAAGTTACAGGTTTCACAAGGCCCCGCCCCCGTGTTACATAAGCAATGAGTAATTGTTCGGGGTTGGAGACTCTTCAGTGGAGCTGCCTACAAGATGTGCAGAAAGCGGCACAGATGTGGCTTCTGCAAGTCATCACCCATTCTGTGGTTAGGCTCTTTTCTATGACTCACCTGCCTTTGAGTCACCCATATTTATTCTCATCCCATTTCTGTTGCTGTGATAAATTACCCTGACGAAAAAGTAACTTAGTGGAGAAAGTAACTTAGGCTAAAATATGCAGGGGCATCAAGCACGGAGTCTTCATGGGCTAGGTAAGCTAGCTCTCTACCTGTGAGCTGCACCCCGAACTCAGCAGATCCTTTTCCCTTTTCCTTATTCATCTCATGGCTCTGGGTTACAGCCCATCAGTGCAGCGATGGTAAGGCGGCAGGAATGTCAAACATCTGCTAACGTCACACCACAGTCGGAACCGGAGAGGAATGAGCACATGTCTGCTCAGAGCTCCGTCAGCTTTCTCTGCTCTTACAGTCTAGGGAGTCGTGCTGCCCGCTTTCAGGCCGGATGCCCCACATCAATTAAGGCAATCAAGACAACACCAGAAAGACATAGTCACAAGCCAACCTGATCCAGACAATCCCTCATCCAGACACTCTTTCAAGGTGAGTTTCGGTTATGTCAAGTTGACAATTAAAACCATCACCATGAGCCTCGAGTAACCTCAATAAACTCATCAATTCACTGAGCTAGACTTGGATGAAAGCATTCTTTGGTTTGTTCGTGGTGTGGTGTCTGGGGAGGGGAGATGTTCGCCTCTTCCCCAGGAACAGTCACTCAGCAGTGGAAGGAGTCCAGGATGCAGTGACCCATAAGGGCTGACGAGTGATACCCCCATCACAATCAGCCAGAGCGGGTGGCTTGTTGATTGTGTGTGGGAGCCCACAGAACTGGATCCGTTTCACCTTGCCTAAAGGTCAGAGAGTTTAGACCTAGTCTTGCTCCTTCAAGGTTATCTGACAGGAGGTTTGACCCAGGGAATGGCTAATAACTGGATGTTTTGACCTAGAGTGTGGTCACTTTATGTTTTGGGTATTAAGAAGGTATTACTTTGTTCTTTGTGTCTTGGTAAAGAAGCGTCTTGCCTTCCCCTCCTCTTTGGATTGGAGTAGATAAAGCCTCTGAGAAATAAACACGGGGCGAATCTCCCAACTCTATCCTGAATCTCTGCCTTTTGTGGCTCTGTTTCTTTCTACCTGCCATTTCTAAATCCTCACGCTTCCCTCCAAGCACAGACAAATAAGCCGAGTGGGACCCGGCTGATATCGTCTGGACATAGGAGATGGCAACTGTGTCCCCATTTAGGCTAAAGTATGTGGGGGAATCAAACATGGAGTTTCCATGTACTGGGCAAACCAGCTCTCTATCTGTGAGCTGCACTGCAGCCACTGAAGACCCCTTTCTCTTTTTCTCAGCACTCCTGGCTGATGTATGGATCAGTCCTCGGACTGAGAAGTACAACAGATGCCAAGTGAACTAACAAGCGAGTACACTACTTCCTCCCTTAAGAATTCTCTTTCTTAGCCAGGTGGTGGTGGCGCACGCCTTTAATCTCAGCACTCAGGAGGCAGAGGCAGGCAGATCTCTGTGAGTTTGAGGCCAGCCTGGTCTACAGGAGCTAGTTCCAGGACAGGAACCAAAAGCTACAGAGAAATCCTGTCTCGAAAAATCCAAAAAAAAAAAAAAAAAAAAAAAAGAATTCTCTTTCTTTCTGTGTAAGAAGGCAGCGTAAGCCCAGTTATGACCACATCCCAGTTCCGTGAGAACATACACTGCATCTCAGATATTTTGTGTTCTTTCCTCTCTAGGCTCCGCACAGACACAGGGTTACACATTACTGACCCTTCCGCACACACCACACGACTCCCATCATGCCATGCCACTGTCTCTCTTCCAGTAGAGACCACTTCCTTGTTCTAAATAACTCTCCCTCAGCAACACACCCACCCCATCCTCAGTCTCCTCCATGACACATAAAGCAGAGGCAACTCTGACTACAGGTTGTGTACTGGAGCCATGGAATCTGTTAGACTTCAAGGGGCTTCTACATAGACCTGGCGTTTCTCTGAGTGCTGGTGAGCTGAGGTGGGCAGTTCACACTTGCCTTGCGCAAGTCTTTAAGTGACGCATCTTTCCCTTCAGTGTTTTGAGCCAGACTTCTCAGTACTTAGAGTGAGCCAAGCACTCAAGCGAGGCCTCAGAAAGGGCCTGCATGTGTCCTCCAGTTCACAGAAACCCTGGGGGAACACTACAATAGTGGCCATGTATTAATAAGCAATGGACTTCTATATGTCACTAATACATTTCCTTCCATATCTCTTTCAATTATCTCAGATAAATAAGGGTCTCCTGGAGGCACTGGGCCACCTGGCTACCTGTACATCAATGACAGTGGTGTCCGTTGTCATTATTTATAGTTTTTCCTGGATATTAGCATGTGACAAGCTTTTCAATACAGGGGAACTAGGCTATACGTTTTGCATTCATTACCTTTTAAAATCTATGGCCGTCCTAGAGAGCCCATGCTTTTGTCGCTGTCATTATAAAAAAGAAACAGAAGAACAGGTAAGTGGAGAGGGCAGCTCTGGTTCAGACCCACACGCTTTGGGCCACACGCTGGGGGTCCTCCTCACCGTGTGCGATTTCACCCTGTAGCATATCTATTACACTAACATTTTCTGAATAATTAACTCATCAATTCCATGTCATGTATGACCCAATACAGGACAAGTAAACTCTGCACTGGAGAAGGGCGTTCTAATGGCAGGAGGAAGACAGCTTTCACATCACTAATAAAGAGGAAGGGAAGTGTGCTGAGCTGCAGAAAGAACTCCCTGTGCCTACAGATGGAAGAGCACATCCTCAAGAGGAAGCATCTGGGCCCACTGCTAAGATGGGGCTCTTGAGGTATTAAAAACATTTTCCTATGTCCGAGCTACAAAGGCAGACTGTGCACCCCATCCACAGGCACTCTCTACCTTGTCCCCAGTCACACTGGACGTCACCACTCTGTTCTGTCATCTTTTCCCATCATGCATGCTGCATTTCACCATTCCTTCTTCTGCACCTTCCCGTACAGCCCTCACATAGCCCCAGATTCCACACCCCAGTCTACACTCCTAGCCAGAATTGCCAGGTGACGTGAAACAGGCTGCTACCCCTTGGTGTCAGCGAGAGAGAAGCTAAGCCCTGAAAGTCAGCACTCCGTGCTCTCTCCTCAGCCCCCACACTGTGGAGATAGTTAAATGTGTCTCGAACTGGGCTGCCTTATTAACTGTAGACTTGGGACCCAAGCTGCGAAGGTCTCCAGAGAGCCCACTGTGCAGTGGGATGTGTCTCAAGGGTGCCCTTGGAAGCACTGGCTGCAGATAAAGTGTGGGCCTTCAGGAAGGTGCTGGCTTCCAGATTTACTCAGAGCAGGGAGGAAGGGGGAGTATAGGGCAGACTGCAGGAAGAAAAAGAGTTTAGATTTCACTGTAGCCTAAGTCTTTATTCAGAGCAAGGGCAGAAGCCAGGAGCAGAGCATGGAACTCTGTATCAACGTGTTGATCTGTATCAAGAGCCTTGGGCTCTCGGGCACAGGACTACCTATGTTTGTCTATCCTAAGAAATTATTTCTTGTTTCTGGACCTTGAAGGTCCTCACTAGCCCAACACTGTCCTTGTTTGGCTGTAGCTTACCCAGGTTTCAGGGATCTGATGTTTCCCAATAGTAGAAGCACAAACAAGGCAGCAAAGCCAGGCTGTAGCCGGCTCCGGGCTCTCACCTAGGAGCTGCCTGTGCTGATGGCAGTTATGTGCTTGTTATTAGGGTGGAAGATGCCCCCAAAGATGTATAACTTCCAAGGCAGAACTTACTGGATAAAGAAGAAATTGGGAAAACAAAACAAAACAGAACAAATCTGTAGCATGGTGCCCTGAATGACTACTCCAAATATCAACAAACCCTTAAACAAAAACTCCATGTGATCCAAGAGATGCAAAAGTGTTCATACTGGGATCTGGGGTGACGGAGGACACCAACAGAAGTCTGTGGGTTCACTGAGGCAACTTTGTAAGTTGTTTGATCTCAAGAGTAACTGGTGAGTTTCACATGTTACCCAAAAGACTGAGATAATGTTCATTGCAAAGAAAATGGCAGTAATATAGACAATCAAATCAATTTTTGCTTATACATTCCTTAAACATCTGGATTCTTAATGTATTTACCCTCCCTGGCAATCCTAACAATACAGCAGAAGGTATGTAGCTGTGCATTTGCAGAGTAAAAGACCAAGGTTTGATGTGTGTGTGCACATGTTTGTGCATGCGTGTGTGCATGTGTGAATGTATGTATAAGCCAGAAGTTAAATTCAGGTGTTGTCTCTCAAGAGTTGTCGCCTTGTCCCCTTGTGCTTGTTCTTTGAAACAGGATCTCTCATTGGTCTACAGTTTACCAGCTGATCAGAAGCCTGGGGATGCCCTGTCTCTGACCTCCCCAGCACAGGGGTTGTAAGCATGCACCACCATACGAATTTTGCATGTGGGCTCTGGGGATTGAACCCGGGTCTTTATGCTTGCAATGCAAACACTTCACTCACTGAGCCATCTTTTCGGACTGAGAGCAAAAAAAAAGTCACTGAAGGTTTTACAGACAAGGCAGATCTGGGAATCCAAATCAGGTCAGTTTGAACATCAGCCTCATGCTCACCACCAGGCTAATTTCAAAATCAGAAAAGAACTCCTCTCCCAGGAGGAATTTTACCACTAACTTGTCCCCGGGCTCCTTCACACCCCACTTTATATCCTAGGTCTTCTATGAGAGCCTCCGTTAGAATCAATCCTTCCTGCTCTGAGCACCCAGAGCTCTCAGCCTGTACTTGTCAGTGCACTTAATACCTCCTGCTGTGGATGAACTAATTGCGTCTGATGGTCCCTCTCCACCCCAGCCAGGCTGTTTAGAGTTCCACCGTGGTACTTAGCATGTTACATTAACTTCCCATAGAATCTTTAAGGGCAGGGATGTGTCTTAGAATCTTTCTTAGCGCTTGGTATTTCATTGTGCTCAGGGCAGAGATATCACTGTCCTGGCAGGAGGGAAGACAGACTAAAGAGAGACATCTGTGTCCTCCTTTTAGCAATCAGACTATTGAAACAGTCTGTCCCAAAGAACTGGAATGTCCCCAGGAATCACGCCGGGTGGAAGAAAAGGCTGATGCCCTGGTGCCAGCGGAGGGGAAAGTTCCTCCCAGGAAGCCATCTCACACAGTTCTCCCGGTTACCAGACCATCTTGCAGGAGATCCTGGAGTCCAGGCAATGATTCTGTGATGGGTGGGACCACACCTTGACTAGGATTGCTTAGCTATGCCTAGCTCTTCTCCACGTAAACCCAAGCCTCATGTCAGGATCCCGAAGATGGATTTGGAGGTGGAGCTGGACTCACTGGATCTCTTTATTAGCTCCCCTTCCCAATACAACTGCACTGACCAAATCCTCTTTCTCTGTCTTTTCCTATTTTCTGTCTCTTTAATTGCTCTGTTGACGTTTGGGGGTGGGGGCAGGTCTAGCTTATCATGGCTGCCAGGACTCCGACTTTCATAACTCTGGGAACTCGGGTGTCTTTTGAGTGAGGCTGGTATGTGTAGCTGGTTACTCTGCTTTGTTTGATCTACTGGCTGTGGCACCAGCCATGGGGGTACTGTTCCTTGTCTTCTATGGTAAGGGTCAATGAACAAGCTGGGCAGAGGTCAAGGGCTCCTGTGTGGAACAGCTAGCTCTCAGATGACCGGGAGGCAGATCACATGAGCCTCTGTTCCCACATGGTCCTCTCCACTCCCAGACATGCACTGTTGGCCGGATTGGAAGGCAGTTTTGAATGACACTGTACACTCCATGCCCTTATATTGGATCCCAGTATTCTTTCTGCCTGGGAAAGAAAGATTCCGATCTCTATAAACAGAACAATCATTTTCTAAGTAAAGATGACATCTGGGACTAAAAAGCCACATGGTGCCCTTGGGCTCAGGTATCTCTTAGTGCCCGCCCCCGGTAATACATTGGAGTGGTTCTGAGTACTTGGGTTTGGGGTGGGTAAACTGGGTCCATTCCTTTGGCGAGTTAATTGGTAACTGAACCCTCGACTCCTCCTCTAGATGTGAGAATTGCAGAAGCAGTCCCCTTCCATGCTGCTGTGAGTCAGACCCAGTTCTTAGCTCAGTTCCTTGCTCAGCTAAGGGACTCGACTGTGTCTGCTGCTACGGTGGCTACTGTGTCTTTGTCACTGTTTGGCAGAGGCCAGCATCTGGCTGCTCAGAGAGAGATCAGCAAAGCTGGAAATTTCACCCCTGTAGTTAGTAGAAAAATCACAGAATCGCGTGAAGCTCTTAGCAGCGAGTTTAGGGGTGGCTGTAGTAAAATCACCGCTCAAAACAATTGCTTGTGTGTTTTTAAGTTGCCAGACTCAAAGGTACTGTAAAAAGCATTTTTATCCATTTATAAAGGGATTTTTCTTTTTTAAAAATAATATAAAACTGCGAACCAGTGATGTGTAGTGACACTCCGTGTCAACCCTCTAAGCTGAAGATCAGCTCCCAGCAGCCCTGTCTCCCACTGTGTCCCCAACTGCTAACCTTTCTCTTCAGCTTCCCCACCAGTCACTGTGGGAGCCGGGCACACCATGAGGGCCCTGAGATTCTCCTGAGATGAGTCTATTTCTTTACATAAAGAAGCTCCCTGCCTGCCTGACACCTAGCATGATTTCTACATGAGTTAACTCAGCTGTAACCAAACTGACAAGGTCTATATTCATAATGGGGACCAAGACTCAGACATTATTCCTTTCTTTCAAAGGCTACAGATGAGTTCTCACTTCACTGGCATTCTGGATTGTGCTTTGCCAGGTTGAAAACAAGGAAAAGATGCTCAGCTTGGGAAGAGCAGATTCAAGAACCAGTGCATGGTGGCTCACGTCACCCTCCTCTCCATCAAACCCCACAGGCAAGGATTCCTCAGTACTGGGTTTGTGGCTCCAGTTACGCGAGAGCTGGTACACGAGGGCACTGGACCTGGCCCCAGACCACTAGGATCTAAATCCTGGCACCTGCTTTGCTTGCGGTATGAGCGTACATCTTTTTCTCAGCCAGTCTGTGTCTTGGTTTCTATACAAGGAATGGGAATAATCACAGGCCGAATCTCAAAAGACCTAGCGGAGTAAATGAGGCACCGTGCACACAGCACTCAGAGCAGCGGCCTGGCATGTTAACACGCACTCGGTACTATTGCTATGGAAACCCGGCTGTGTGCTGCCTCGGCTCTTTCTCTTTCAAGGTTTTTCTAAAATGCTACGAAGTCTTAGCCTGACTTCTCATAAACACTCTTTCTGTCTCTTTCAGACCCTGTAATCATTTGTACTTTGTTGAGAGCACAGAGAACACGCTGCCGAGCTCTGGAATGCCTGTACACTGTTCCCTCAACCCACTCTCCCTTTGGCACGAGTGCTGTGGGGGCAGAGTTCTAGAACAAACATATTGCCTGCAGAGCCCCTCTGGGTGCCTGGTGCTGGAGAGGGAGTCAAGCCAGCTGCAGATGCTGCCTGCACTGTATGCAGTTCCTCCCAGAACTCCATTCCCCGTGGAGACCCAGCGTGCAAGCGCTGGAAAGGCTCCTTAGAGACCGGCCGGTTCTAAACTGTTGCCAGGCACAAATGCTGGGACAAGGAAGGAGCCTTCTTCAAAGACTTGCATAGTGTTCATGGCTGAAGTAGGAGCAGGCATCCGATCTCAATAGGACCTACCCACAGCCCTGGGCTTCTTCCGTGCCCTCCAAATCCGAGAGCTGTGTCTCAGTCTGTGAAATGGAGAAGAAACCATCCCACATAACAGAACACAAGGAGCAGGATGCTATGAGGACCCGCACAGGCCTAAGCTTCAGCACCGGTACTGCTCAAAACACAGCTGTGGGCTGGGGGCCCAGATCTAGTCACTTAGCAGAGGTGAAGAAAACACCCTGATTGCCCAGATGACAAGGCCAAGTTCCTGAACCGACCTGGGAGTTCTCTTCTGCATGGAGGAATCAGGAGCCCCACAAAGGAGATGCTACCGAGCCCCAATGTCAAAGTATTGAATATAACCTTTAAGTGATTCTCTCCCTCTTTCTGTGTAGCATGAGCTTAATCTGGAGTCCCCCAGCCATGGTTCTAGTACCTCGCCTTCCTAGGGGGTCTGTGTTCAGAAGACGCACACAGAAGCCACTTACTACAGGTCCCTTAGTTTCCATCTAAGTGGGTAGGACTGGGTGGAGTTCGTCCACACCCATGTGTCAGAGCCTCTTCTACTCATGACTATGCTCTTCTCTGTCTTGGTGAGGCCCGTGGTAGAGTTTCCAGGGAATACAGAATCATGGGTATTTTCCTGCTGGTCAGTGGAGATGACCAGAGAGAAGTGTTCTAACCAATTGAACTGTCGAATCTTGCTTTCCCTATTAGGAGAAGGTCAGTGAGTCCCAAGATGGCCACGAACCTGTTTCCACGCATTTTAGCTTGCTTTTCTCTTTCTGGGATAAACACCATGACCAAAAGCAACGTAGGAAAGGGTGTATTTATTTATCTTATACTTCCAGGTCATATTCCATCACTGAAGGAAATCAGGGCAGGAGCTCGAGTAAGAATCAAAGCAAAAACCATGGAGGAATACCACTTACTGACTTGCTCACCTAGCTTTCTTTCCTACCCAGGCCTACCTGTACCACCCACAATGGGCTGAATCCTCTTACACCAATTAGCAATTAAGATAATGTCCCACAGATAGGCCTACAGGCTAATCTGATTGCAGAAATCCCAGTTTTGAAACTCTGTAACTACTCTGGGTTGTCAAGCTGGCAGTTAAAGTCAAGTAGGAGACTTCCAAAAGGCTTTGGAAGGGGAATGGGAAGCGCCAGTGCTTATAGGCAAGTCGGTGAGGGAGAAAAGGAAAAGGAAAACACGGCAACTGTCCTGTGAGAATTGCTGAGGGCCGTTCTCACTGCCACTGTAACGTACAAAGGGTCCTACGCAAAACAGGGACCTGGACTTGCCCTACCACCAGGAGTGAGACAGGACTGTACTACATACATCCTTCCTGGGGACAAACAGCTCTCACATCTGGGAGAACTGATCTTTTCAACTCCAAATGAGTAGGCAAAGAAAGCAAACCAAAGCAACTATCATGCCAGATGCCTGGGGTGACAGGCACTTAGAGCAGATATCTGTGACAGGGAGGTGAGGAGAAGAGAAAGAATCTTCCGTCAAAGGAAACTCCATTTGCAGACGGTGACTAGCCTGACGGGATCTGTTTTCATTGGTGATGTTTGTTTCGAGGTGCTAATGATTACTATGACAACAATGTCTCTACTGGTTTGACAATGCACCATGGGAAGGGCCGTATGTGACGAGCCTCAGAGAGCACATCTGACATCACGTTAATAAACCCGTGTGCAGCAACGTTTCCTTGTGGAGTCATTCTCTCTCATCCAGGTTGGTGGCAGCTTCCCAGCTACTCTGTGGAGGAGCACAATGAATACATGTATGTAAGAAGCACAGAGGAGACATGTATGTGAGGAGCACAGAGGAGACATGTATGTGAGGAGCACAGTAGATACATGTATGTATCAGTCCCACCTGTGTTGATTAGTTTTAATTGTCAACTTGACACACTTTAGAATTACTGGAGAAGGAGAGAACCACACACACACACACACACACAGAGAGAGAGAGAGAGAGAGAGAGAGAGAGAGAGAGAGAGAGAGAGACTGTCTTATGTGGTGATATTTTGTTTGTGTTATGGGGAGATCAAAAAATGTGATCCTATTCCACCTTGTCTGAGGGTCAGAGAGTTAGTGCTTGCTCAAAGTTGTTGACAACAGGTGTGGCTACACACCCTGGTCTAGGGTGTGGTTATTTGGTTTTTTGGATGTGAAAATGGCCCACAGAGGTAGATCCCTTCCATCCTGACCAAAGGTTAGAGAATTCAAGCCTACTTCTGCTCCTTCTTTTGAATTAAAAGGTTTGACTTAGGGAGTGGCTGACTTCAGGATACTTGGTCTAGGGTGTTTTCACTGCCCCAAGCATCAAATACTTTTCTCAAGAAATAATGGCTTGATGTCTCAAAGTATTGAAGCAAGTAACTGTTCTAGATGTCCCTTGTGTCGTGTTAAAGCAGTCTTTTGCCTTCTCCCCCCTTTTGTATTGGGGTATAAAAATACATAGAAAACAAATGTGGGCAAACTCAGAAGTCAGAAGAATTCAATATTCAGTATTTGCTGAGTTGCCCTCCCAGTACTAACCTATGTCTCTGTATTCTCTTCTTATCTCTCTTCCTCCTACCTAAAATTTCTAATTCTCACGCCCCTACCCTGGAACGTACAAACCACCATGGCTAGGATCATAGCAGAAGTCATCCCCAAAAGGTGGTTCCCAACAGTGCTATAACAAATAAAGCTTGCCTGATGATCAGAGTGTGGAGCAAGCCACTAGTTAGCCATAGAAACCAGGCAGTGGTGGCACACACCTTTAATCCCAGCACTCAGGAGGCAGAGGCAGATGGATCTCTGTGAATTCAAGGCCAGCCTGGGCTAAGCTAGATTGATCCAGTCACAAAGAGAAACAGAGCCAGGCAGTGGTGGCTCACACCTTTAATCCCAGCACTCGGGTGTCATATCCCTTTAATCCCAATAACTGGGAGATAGAGACAGGACGGGATATGGCTGGACAGAGAGGAATACAAGGCAGGAGGAGACAGGAGCTCAAGGCATTTAGTCTGAGAATTTGTAGAGGCAGGATACGTCATTCAGTCTGAGGATTTCGTAGAGGTAAGGACTAGTGGCTGCCTGCTCTGCTTCTCTGATCTTTCAGCATTTACCCCTGTATCTGACTCAGGGTTTTTCTTACTAAAACCACTTAGAGTTTTCACTACAGTCTAGATCATGCTGGCTTGTGGGCATGGCTGTGGGAGATTCTTGATGATGTTAACTGAGGTGGAAGATATTCCCACTGGGGGGGCACCATTCCCTAGGCAGGGATCCCAGGCCCGCATAAGAGTGGAGAAAGTGAGCTGAACACAGCAAGTGTGCATACATCCTCTCTCATTTCTCAACCACTCAAGTTCCTGCTGCCTTGACTTCCTCAAACCAAGGACTAGACCTGGGACTGTAAGCAAAAACAAACTTTTCTCCCTTAATTTGCTTTCCTTGGGTGTTTGGTCCCAGCAATCAGGAAAAGACACCGAGGCATGGCCACTTCCAAACAATGCCATTTTCTCTTATCTTACAATCATACCTTCCACATCAGTGGAAATAGCAGAATACAAATTCTGGTTGACCCAAACATTCTAAAGTTTCGTGAATTAATAAGATCAATTGTTATTTATTGTTGCTTCTCATTTACTGTTTAACCTTGGAAAGAAAACGTTTTCCCTGTCCTGGTAAACGCTCTGCCAGCCTGTCTCATCCTGAGCTGTCACCTGCTGCCTCCTGTTGATACCTAACATACCACGCATGACTAGAAACTGAGCTCCTTGTAATCAGAGACTAGAGAAAGCTAGTTGGTGACTCTCAACCCCTATGGGCTGAGACCTGGAGGCTCTGTTCTGCTGGGAAAGCTCAGCACACGCCTGCTGCTCGTTCTCCCCGTTGGGCCCCCAGAGTCTGACCCAACGTGGCTGACCAGTTGTGGGATTCTTTCCAGATGAGTCCAGTCAAGTTCACAGAACCCTCGCCATCAGCATCTTTAGAAGCTGGGACCAATTTATCATAACTGACAGTATTGTTGAAACTGATTTTCTGCTCTGTACTTGATGGCTATAAAACAAGGGCTTTGCAACTGTAATGGCCCGAATTCTAATTGCAGCCCACCCACTGACTAGTTGCATGACCTGGGGTGCAGTGATACAAGCAACCTGAGTCTCAGTTTCCCAACTACAACGAGAAATTTTCCTACTTCTTCAAAGGCCTATGTAGAGGGACTTTTTCCTCCGGAAATTCTCTCTTAACTAAGGCACACAGACAGTATTCCTGCCATTGCTCCTCTGAAAACATGATCTCAAGCAGAAAGAGATGATTTTCTTTCCTCCTTTTCTCCTCCCATCGGAGTATGAGATTTTTGAGTAAAGAGATGGAATTGTATCCATGATTACATTATCAGAGTTCTACAAAGACATGGTATAATAAGTAGGCTAAATAATAATAATAATAAAAGAGGAAATAAACTGGTGACTTCAGCGTGGGTGGATCAGTTTAAAGCAGTGTTTAAATGCCCCATAAACACCATTCCTATTTCATTTTCGTGATTCTGGCCCTTAAGAGCAGATTATGGAGGCAGCTGTGTGTGTGTGTGACTGAACCTGGCCCTTCTAGAGATCTCTAGCAGCTGAGGATGATGCCAGCATCTATACTTTTTTTGAGATGGTTGCCTTAGTGGTGACAGACCATGCTCTGGTTTTATCAGCCTTAGCAATCATAACTTGAAGGTCTGGAGAGGTGGCTCGGCAGTTAAGAGTGCCTGACGCTCTTCCAAAAGATCTGAGTTCAGTCCTGAGCACCCACACTGGACAGTTCACACCTGCCTGTAACTTCAACTCCTGGGGACCCAACACCCTCCTCTGGGCTCCATGAGCATCTTCACACATGTGTACATACATGCTACACATTCATAAGAAATAAAAATAAATCATAATAAAAAGGAAAATCTTAACGTGAGACCTGTTTTATTATGTTTTGGACCACATCTACCATGTTGGCTACCTTAGTGTCCATGAGTCCTTGTTCTGCTATCAACACATATGCAAGATTATCTTGGAATTTGGAGTCTATTTTTTTCATAGCCTAAATTTGTAGCTGAGAGATGTATCAGTAGTTGAAAGTACATACTATTCTTGTACATGAGTTTGCTACCCATGCTGGATAACATCCAACCACCCGTAACTCATGCTTCAGAGGATCTGATGCCCTCTTCTGACTTCCATGGACACCTGCACACATCTGCACACTTTTTTAAACCCCTAAAATATATACATAACTAAAAATCAAACATTTAAAAAATGTATGGTCAAGCCATAGTCTAGGAGAACATTTCTGGCCGTAGTTCTAATGCGTAGATCAGGCTGCCAGAATTCCCATGAGAGAACCAAGGTCAGCCACATGAAGAACTGGGTTCCGTGTCCACAACTGTCAGTGGTCATGTCAGAGGAGCAGCAGGGGATAGTGTCTTTGGAGGAATCAGCTTCGATGGGTACATCTCGGATAGGAAAGGCTCAAAGAGTCTCAATTCCAAAATGTCTCTTGCTACTACTGTGCCTTTGCATGTTTGCTAATGCCCATTTTTCTCTGATATGGTATGGGGGCATGGTGTAAATGGCTGTGGCAAGATCCCCACTGACTTTAATATAATGTGATTATCTCATGAAAATATTCTGTTCTACTGGGCATTTTTACCATAGATTATTATGAACATGATTTCCTCTTAAGCTGTACTGTTTAAAGTGTTGTTCCCACCCCTGATAAAACAGGGATTAAACAGGATAGAAAAACAGAACAAGGAAGTGTCACACAGCTATTTTCTCTTGAGGAGCCATATAGTCTGTGACTTAGAATAATGATTAAGAAAAACAACTGAGTCCCAGATGCTAAGTTAGCTCAAGTTCTTTTAATCTTAATATTGAGAGATGTGTTCGTGGGTTTCCATGTGCATCAAAGCTGAAACAAAGCTTTAAATATGACTTTAGTTTAGGTTAAGATATCTTTGTTAATGGCTTTGAGGTTTGAAAGAAATCTTGGAAAACAATCGAAAGCTCAGAAAGGCACACAGCTGAGTGAGGGACTTGTTGAGGTTAAGGAATAAGAACAAAGAAGTTGCTAGGCAGTGGTGGCACATACCTTTAATACCAGCACTTGGGAAGCAGAGGCAGGTGGATCTCAGTGAATTTGAGGCCAGCTTCATCTACAAAGCAAGTTCCAGAACAGCCAGGACTGTTACACAGAGAAACCTTGTCTCTAACCCTGGCCCTGAAGAAACAAAAACAAACAAATCCAAAAAAAAACAAAACCCAAAGACCAACCAACTGACCAACCAACCAAACAAACAAACAAACAAAAAAGAACAAACAACCCAATTATTATTAGCTGGCATGCCTTTCTTACTAGGATTGGCTGGTGATCAGAGATGATTCATTTTTTATACCCATGTCTGCCCTCCGTTTCCTGACATAAAAAACTGTTGAGGAGTGGATATGCACTCTGAAGATTTAAAGTAGTGATGACTGATTGTTTTTCACATATAAAAGTTTAGGATTGTGATTCTTTTAAGATTCCTTATCAGATTCCTTTTTGAGATAAGTAATAAAGTGATCCTTTCTTTGTAACTGCAAAATGCAGCCTGCCAGTAAAAGTACTAGCTGAGAAAAATACCTTGTTTGCTTACCCTCTGTTAATCTATAACAAGTTGCTTGGATATAAATGTACGTGGGTTCTTGGGACAACTTGTTTTTCACATGTAATAAAATATTTAATCATGTAAGGGATATAGAAAACACACTGTTTTTCACTTGTATTCATTGGAATTCTTCACTTGAAAAATAGAATGTAACTACATTGTAATTTTTATATTGCTTGAAAGATTCTACTGGGGTCTATAAGCTGTAAGTGAAGAAATAAAGACACAAGAGAAGGAAAACACCAGAAGAGAAGCATGGCACTAGGGCAATTCGCAGGAGTCCATAGGAATGACCCCAGCGAAGACTCTAAGCAACAGTGGAGAAGATGCCTAAACTGACCTTCCCCTGTAGTCAGATTGATGACTACCTAAATTGACAGCATAGAACCAGCAACCAGCAACTGATGGAAGCAGATACAGAGATCTACAAGTGAAGCACTGGGCTGAGCTACCAGAGAACAGTGCAAGAGAAGGAGGAGCAATAAATATGAGCAAAGGGGTCAAGAGCATGATGGTGCTACTCACAGAAACAGCTGACCTGAGTTAGTGAGAGCTCACTGACTCTGGATTGTTAGCTGGGAAACCTGCATAGGACCAAACTAGGCCCACTGAATGTGGGAGACAGTTGTGAGGCTTGGGCAGTCTGTGGGATCACTGGCAATGGGACCAGGATTTGGCCCTAGTGCTTGAACTGGTGTCTAGGAGCACATTCTTTTTGGAGGGATACCTTGCTTGGCCTAGATATAGTGGGGAGGGCCTTGGTCCTGCCTTGAAATAAAATGTCAGACTCTGTTGACTCCCCATGGGAAACCTTACCCTTTCTGAGGAGTGGACGGGGGAGTCGAGTAAGGGAAGGGTGGGACTGGAGGAGGGAAGTGGGTGGGAATGGGGATAGCTATGTAAAATGAGAAAAGATTATAATAAAAAAAATTCTTAAAAAAAAAAAAGAAATTCCAGTCATGGAGAGGCAGAGATAGATGCTTCACAGGGGCTTGATGCCCAGCCAAACCTAGCCTACATGGTGAGTTCCAGACCAGTGAGAGACATTGTCTCAAAACTACAAGGTGAATGACACCTGAGGAATGAATCCTGAGGTAGTCCTATAGCTTCTTTATGCATGTTCATGAATGTACACACGTACTAGAACACATATGAACACGAACATGTACATACTATTCCCAGGAGGTCTGTTGGAATATAACTAGCTCGTCAGGTCCCACCACCAGAGCATCTGAATTGGTAAGGGGTGGGGCTTGAGAATTTTCATTTCTGTTATCTTTCCAGAAGATATTGAGGCTGCTACCATTGGACTATTTGTCGAGAGCCACCAGTAATGCAAGGGAGATGGGAGACTAACAGCCAAGGCTTGAGAGCAGAACACGTCTATTCAGCGGTTCCTGGGCAGCCAGAGATTTCCCTTCAAATCCTGTGTGGTGTGCTTGCAGTCAGTTCTCATTAGAGTCAAGGAAATTTACAGGACACATCAACTGCAGGACCCCGCCAAAGGAACCGGAGAAATGGAGACACTTCTGAGTGCTGCCGACAGAACTTGTGATTTCCCCGCTTTCTCAGTTGACAGTCAGAGAAATGACTTGAGACTTTAATATCTCACAGTTAATATTATACTTCTGCAGGGTACTTCACATTTTTTTCTAGAGTTTTTTTTTTTTATCAATGTAATCACATCGGATTCTTTTAATAACTACTTTGGGAGAAGCAGACAGGAAATCGCATCGTTTTGAATGACAAGCCATAGTAGTTGGATAGCTGCCCAGCTTCAAGAAACAAGACCATAGCAGAGAAATGCAAGTCTTAGAATCTTCTACTCTTTATAGGCCTCCCTCTCTGGTATCCTCTGTGCACTGCAAAGCAAGAGTTAGTTTTAACTTTGAGTCTCTTTCACACCCTGAGCTATTTTATTTTCAGATGGTGATGGGTTATGGATTCATTGACATGGACATATCACAAAGACAGATAATGACCCGGGAAGGACCTGGTGGAACTGTGGGGTGCATATTCGCTCAGGGAAGTTTTGAAGTCTTTTCTAAAAGCCAGTGTGCCAAGCTGTTTCTTGGCATCTTTATAGGACTGGCTCCAAGTCTCCCTACTGTTACCCAAATCCACATGTTCAGGCTTTTATTTTTAAATATAAATGGCATGGCATTTGCCTATAACACAGACAGATCTCCCCACACATACTCATAAATGACCTCTAGATCACCTATGACCAAGCTGATGTAAGTGGCTACAGTGTCACAGTAACAAGAGAAGAAAGAATGTTTGGTACAGGGGTCATTATTTTCTACATTTTTGGTCCATGGTTTGTTGAATTGAGGGCAAGAAACCTCTGGATACAGAAAGCTGATTGTGACACAACCTTCAGGAGTCTGTAGTAGGTCCAGGTCCCCTAATTGTCTACGGCCACCATATTGTGTGGCTTCAGGGACTTTTGCTGACTAATTTTTGTCAATTTGACACAAACTAGAGTCATCCAAGAAGAGGAGGGGGAGATTCAATTTGCGGCATTGCCTCTGTCAGACTCAACAGATCTGTGGAGACTTTTCTTGGGCAGAAGGTTCTGGGGTGTATAAGGAAGGAGGCTGAGCAAGCCAGAGGGAACAAGCCAGTAAACAGCATTCCTCCATGGTCTCTGTGTCAGCTCCTGGCTCCAGTGCCTGCCTTGAGAGTTCGTGTTCTGGCTTCCCTATATGAAGGGGTGTGACCTGGGGTTTGTAAGATGAAATAAACCCTTTCTTGTGCAAGTTGTTTTTTATCCATAGGGCTTATCACCACCATAGAAAGCAACCTAGGCAGGTGCCACTCTCTGCTGCCAGCCTTCAGCTCTGTGATAAATACCAGTGGCCACAGAAGACACGTAGCAGGGCTTCCCGATTTAACAAAATAGTCAAGAACATCAGTGGATTATTTTGAGCAATACAGTTAAGTACAGGTAGAGAAAGTGATAGATTCTGGGAAATGGTAAACTTCAAGCTTCATTGGTACCACTTAATGCAGGACTCAGCTTCCCTATTTAAAATAGGTCAATGAGAAAAGCAAATGATATTTGAAAGTTGTATCCTGGCTGTCTGAACTCTTTCACAGTAAAGATTCTAGGAGAGAAAACATAGAGGATACAGATGTGGGTTGTGAATTAAAGTCAGCATGAATTCACTTCCTGACGATGCTCTCAGCTCAGGTTCATGTGTAACAGTTAGGAGATGAGGTTTCCTCTCTCAGGACTAATGTCCCAAGTGTTTCGCATCACTTCCCGCTGACCAGAGGCTACAGACACACACTCAAGTCTCTGGATCATAAATTAACCAGAATTCACAGTCACTCAGTTGTATAATTTGTTATGTATTATTCATTGAACAAACATAGTTCCTATTTCCACTTGCTATAGAGACCTAGAAGGCCAGGAGAGGGATGAGTCATAGAGACTTGGTAGAAGTATTCTTATTAGGGATACAGGGGATGCTATGAGATGGGGGCATGGGTTAGGTTATAGGGGATGGGGAATGGGGGAAGACCCTGCTCCCAGGTCACACAGAGGCCACACCGAACACAGAACCAACTCTGGCTCTTCCACTCTGAAGCACGTGCTGTCAGGAGCCCCCTGGAGTGCCTCAGGTTTTAACAGCCCAGGGGTGGGGACACACACATACAGAGTAGCATTTTCCCATTCTAGATTCAATCCCGCTCATTTCTTTTGTTTCTTGAAGGAATTTTTTTTTCTGTACAGATTGAGGTTTTTTTATGGATTATATTGAACTATATATTTTTCTCTGCTTCCCTCCCTTCTTTTACCCTCCCCTTCTTTCCTCTCCTATAACCCCCAAGCTCCCAATTTACTCAGGAGATCTTGTCTTTTTCTGCTTCCCATGTAGATTAGATCCATCAAAGTCTATCTTAGGGTCCTCTTTGTTGTCTAGGTTCTCTAGGGTTGTGAATTGTAGGCTGTTTTTTTCTTTGCTTTACGTCTAAAAGCCACTTATGAGTGAGTACAAATGATATTTATCTTTCTGGGTCTGGGCTTCCTCACTAAATATGATGTTTTCTAGCTCTATCCATTTGCCCGCAAATTTCAAGATGTCATTTTTTCAGCTGTATAATTCTCCACTGTGTAAATGTGCCACATCTTCTTTGTCCATTCATCGATGGAGGGGCATTTAGGTTGTTTCCAGGTTCTGGCTACGACAAATAATGCTCATACTTGAGCACAAGTCCTTGTGGTACGATTGAGCATCCTTTGGGTATATACCCAAAAGTGGTATTTCTGGGTCTTGAGGTACGTTGTTTCCTAATTTTATGAGAAATTACCACACTGATTTCCAAAGTGACTGTACCAGTTTGCACTCCCACCAGCAATGGAGGAGTGTTCCCTTTATCCCACATCCTCTCCAGTGTAAGCTGTTATCAGTGTTTTTTATCTTGGCCATTCTGACAGGTGTAAGATGGAATCTCAAGAGTAGTTTTGGGATAAAAATCCACATTCCTTTTGTCGCTTGAAACTCCTACACACTTGTTGTGTGTAGGAGGCTGTCATTGTACCTAACTCACCTGTATTTTCCAGAGTCTGTGGATGCCTTGGTTACATATGTTTTGCTGTGATAAAAATCTCTGACAAAAACTCCATAAGGGAGAAGGAGTTTATTTTGGCGCACAGGTCAAGGTGCAGCCCACCATGATGGAGAGGACAAAGCAGTAGCACTTGAGGTGCTCATCAGATCTACAGTCAGGAAGTAGAGGATCAGGGTGCGTGTGACTGCTTGGTTTCTTTTGTCTTCCCGTCTCTATTAATGCAGTCATAATAATCCCCTGCACACATTTGCACAGGCTCATCTCATAGATGATTCTAGATTCTTCCAAGTTGAAAGCTGACACTAGCATCTCACTGTATGGACTTCTTCCTTGTCCCTGGACTGTCGGCTCTGTCTCTGTCTGGCTAACTCTCCCCATAGCAGTATGCACAAACCCCATCTACCCTCTATCCACAAACTCTGGAGTTCTGTTCTCAAGCAAGTCTAACCCCAGAGAGGATGCCATAAGCTACTCTTCCAAGAATGAAGTCTCTCCATTCGAAATGACTGCCTTGATACAACAAAATTACTGAAGTCTTCAAACAAAGTAGGCACAATGAGGAGCTCAGAGGGTTCTGTGGGTCTCGTAACTCAAGCCTCATTCTGTCTAATGACCCAGAGGTACCACAGCTCCATCGGGGATATACCCAGGCTGCATGAAGTCCTTAATCCACGAGTTCACAGCAAATGGGCAAAATCGTTTATGCCAAACTACATCTCAGACCACAGTCCCATCAGCTACTAAACTCTGCCCTGGCCTGAGCTCTTAACTGAGGGCGGTCAGTCATGTGAATTTTATGAGGTCAGCTTCTTGAAATACCCCTCTCATTAGCACCGTGAGAAAATGGGATCATTGAGAAGATGCTCAACGATTTCTCTTGTGACTGAAGAATTTTAACTATTTGGGGGGGGGGCGGGGGTCAGGGGAGACCTTCTAATAGTTTTCATGCATTTCCCAGATCTTACAGAAAGAGGTAAATACATGCACCTTCACCATGACCAACTGTGGTCCTACCACAGGTGATAAGTATGTGCAGAGCCCAGTGTTGTGTTTGTACACTTTCCCCTGTTTTTTTTAGTTCCCTGGGATAGATCCTGGCTCATTGTAGACATAGACTAGCTAGTTGGTCATCACCAACATGGGTACTTAAGTACATCATTGGCTCACTCGGGGAGTGAGGCAATGAGTTTGTTTTGGTCTGCAGAAAGCCTCCCAAGGACAAAGCTGTGCTCTCTGACTGGGCCCTCTCTCCAGTCAGCTGTTGTTTCTCTCCCTTTGCCAGCAGCCCCTGCCCTCCCTCTAGTCCCCGGCCACCTGCTGCTTTCAAATCTGTGTTAACAGGTTCAGTAACACAACCTTGTAAATCACTCAGCTCACATCCACAGGACCTTTCTGTCAGCATGCTTTTGCCTGTGTGGCACAGGGCTCATGTGTCTTTCATCTGGCTTAGACGACCTCTTATTCCGCACTAGATGTTCAGAGTGCTGGTGGCTGGTTAAATGGAGCTCTATGATGGCTATATGGCAAACTGCACCCCTAATTATAAATTTTCAATATTAAAGTCTATAACCCCTTCTTCCATAGAGATTTCTAGTCCATCTATACTACCCTTGAGAAAATGATTACATCATGTCCCATTTGAAACAAAACACATCCTTCCTAGGGAGCCAGCTGTATCTGTATTAGTTATTAGATATGTCATTTTGACAAAATGCTTGACAAATTCAAGTAAGGAAGGGCATATTGTGGTTCACAATTCATGAGTACAGAGCACTGTGGTGGTGGAGAAATCATGGCAGGGGAGTGTGAATCAACTGGTGTAGATTGAAGTTTCTGTCCCGCCTAGTTCTGCAGCCATTCAGTCCCAAAGAAGCACATAGAGGCTTATATTAACTACAAAATGGCCTCTTAGCTCAGGCTTATTACTAACCAGCTCTTACAACTTAAATTAACCCATAATTCTTATCTATGATTAGTCACGTGGCTTGGTACCTTTTCTCAACAAGGCATTCCTATCTTGCTTCCTCTGCATCTGGCTAACAATTATATCTCTGCCTTACCTCTTCTCAGAATTCTCCTGGTCTGGTTGTCCCACCTATCCTTCCTGCCTGGATACAGGCCAATCAGTATTTTATTAAACCAATATGAGTGACAAATCTTTATAGTGTACAAGAGCACTATCCCACAGCAAGCTGGCTACATCGCTTGTGAAGTCAGGAAGCAGAGAACAGACATGTGTACTCAGCTTGCTGTCTCCTTGTTATGTAGTACAGGACCCCAGGCAACGGACCAGTGCCATCCACATTTAGGGTGGATCTTTCCACATCAATTAACTAATCTAGAAACTCCCTTACAGACATGCCCAGAGGTTATTCCATGGTGATTTTAAATCTTATTAGGTTGACAGTCAAGATTAACCAACACAAACACATAGGAAACCACACAATTCCATGTTATTTTGCAATCAGTTGTGACTACCCCTCCACACATGCTCAGTCTCTCTTGATGATCTTAATAGGAAGCAACATTGTGAATGGAAAGAACAGTTTGAGTGGAGTTGAGGCGGCTGAAGCACAGAGTGTGTGTGTGTGTGTGTGTGTGTGTGTGTGTGTGTAAGTTTGGGGAGGAGAAAGTGAGACCCACCTTTCCCTGATTATATTCGTGATACCCAGCCTTAGGTTCAATGGCTGGAACCTGACCCAGACAGAGTCAAACTTCCAGATAAACAGGATGACTGTTCAATCAGTCCCCCTTGGCAAGAACCATGTTCTCAGTGGACAAAAAGGCAGATGAGAACAAAATGGCAGCCACCATGCAGTCATGCCTGTGTATTTAGGGCAAAGGTCACAGGGGTCACATGCTCATCATTTTGAAATTTTGCTTTTGCAAATAGAAATATAGCATGACTTTACCAACTTACTGAGTTTTCTCTGCTCAAAGGGCTATTGCTTAGCCCATCCCATTTCAGGAATGTCATGGATTATCTACGGTATTTACTACTAATGACAGGAGATCTCTTTGTGTCCCTGAACCTTTGTGTCCGTGAACCTTTACCGTAAGTAACCACCTGAAATGCCTTGCTCTCCCAACTGTCCCTAATAGTGATGCTAAAAAGACAAGTGGCAGCCACGTCTGAGGCCAGACTTGACTATCTCCAAAGGACAGAGCATTCCACTGGCTTCCTAACAGCTCCCTCATTTCAGTGCCCCCCCAAACCTGATGGAGTTAGACCAGGGCACTTTATATACCGTAAGAGAAGACCTCACTTATAGCTCTGTCTCAGAAAAGAATTTACAGGAACACTTCGTAAATAGCCCAGCACGTATGCACTGCTAATGGCTTGTTTGTTCAGAGTTAACCTTCGATCTAGATGCCATCCAAATGGCAGCTCGGGAGGAGTGCAAGGCTCCGTGACTCTAGTGGAAGCATCTTAAATTACCCAGACAGAAGTGGTAATGAAGGAAAAGTGGAATTTCAGAGACAAAGCCAACTGCCTGGCTGGAGGGATGAGACTGAACTTGGAAGAGATTTATTGCCTTTGTTCTGTTCTCTTACAAAATAGGCTGATGAGAGATGGCTCAAGGAGGCAGACACCTCTCCCCCCACATCACAGATTGCTGCGCTCTGAATAAACACAGTATGAAGATTCAATTCCAAGTTATTTAGGTTTTGTCGTTGTTGTCGTCAATTTGTTTATTGTGATGGATACCTTGGATCAAATTCCCCATGGCAGTGGTGTAGGATAGCTGACCACTGATGAATCATTATGACTGTGTCTAGAGATGACACCTCCTTACATAAACACGGATCAGTTTCATAGACAAGGACGTGGAGGAGAAGATTGGAAGTGACTCCCCGAGCTTACAGACCCAGGGGCCAGGCATAGGAACTGTACTAACTCCATGGTTCCCAATTCAATCTTTTAGAAGACCCCTCCTCTGAAGCTTCAGCCAGTACCTGTTCTTCTCTTAAAATTCTGATCTTATTGGGTCCATCAGGTAACATTGTTTATCTTAAAGTCACTCATTCCACAAACATTTATTGAAACCAGGTGCTGTGTATAGCCTTGGGGAGATAAAAGTCATTGCCAGGTGGAACTCAAGGGCAAGGGTATAGCAAGCGCAGTGATTGGGATGAGGTGTGAGAGATGCCATGCCAGGAAGAGGTACAGAGGATTCTGAACATAACAGAAAGCAGCGAGGGATGGACCCAACCATCTCATGTTTGGGAAACCTCCCAGGAAGGCATGTCACCAAATCTGGGCCCTAGAATGACCATAGGAGAGTGGTAGGTGGAGAGGGGAAGCTCTCAGACTGCGAAGGGAGGAAGAGAGTGGTGTTAGCCTTGCTCTTGTTGCTCCTGCCTTGACATTCTAACGCTGGTACCCCTTGTGGTGCAGCCCCTGTGCTGTGCCCACAGGTGGCAACCTTTGGGAAAAGGAAGAGTGCATCTGGCACAGCGGTTTCCAGAGTCAGTCAGGTTGAGATGGTTCCTCTTGGTTGCCCGTTTGACTGCGTCTGGAACTAACCCCAGGCAAGCAGATGTGCCTTCCCGTGAAGGACTTTCTGGATCAGATCCCTTGAAGGTGGAAGACCCATTCTAAATGTGGGCAAAGTGGGCTGTTCCTTTTGGTGGAAGTCAAGATAAAAGAAATGGAAGAGTGTTTTTCTTTTGTCTTGCTTGCCTTCACCCTCACTGGCCAGTTCATCTCCCACACTGCACCTGCTGCAGCTGTATTCCTTTGAAGATGTGAGGACTAATCTTGAGCTTACAACGTGGACTGAAGACCACAAGCTCTCTAGGAATCCTACAGGGCCTTCAGCAAAACATTGGGACTGTTGAGATACTTATCTGTGTAGACTAAGCAACTACTAAGTTCTTAGCTCTCTGGTATGAAATATTCACATTAGACTACCCAGTCTATATTGTGTAAGGCAATCTAATATATTTATATCTCCCTTTACTATATGTTTATCCTGCCATTTCTGTTCCTCTCAAGAACCCTGACTAATACACAGACCTAAGTTCAAATGAACCAGCTCCTGGCTCTGACTGTGGGGAAGGACTTAGCATCTTTGCACAACAATTTCTTCTTCTGGACTTGGAGATCAGTCATGGCGCATCTTGAGATTGCACAGGGGTGGAGATGGCCTAAGAAGCAAAGAGACACAGCACAGCTTCTACATGAAGTAAGTCTTTAATGATGACAGCCTTTACGGATTGTGATGGACATTTCAGAACCCAGAGTCCATCTCCATGTGATGGAATCCCCCTTGATTGGCATAGTCTTACTAGTAGGCATTTATCAGATATTGGTTGGCAGATTTCTCAATTCATAGTTACCATTATTTCACTGAGTGACTGTGGACAAAGCCACAGCTATGTGCTGGCTGCTTTTCTACCCACAGTGGACAGGGCGAAGCTCCCTTCTGAGTCTCCATGCTAGAATCCTAGGCAGCAGTCTCAGGCAGTTGACTGTCATTTATACTTTGAAGTGGGATGTGGAAAAGTTTAGCTGCAGGGTGAGGATGATCCTAAATTGGCTGTGATAATAACTGTAAAGCCACTTGAGGTTTCTGGAGAACCCGGTGCCTTGTCTGAGAGCTCTTCAGGCATTTCAGAGGTTTTCCACTGCTGCTGGGTCCTGTCTGAATCTCCAACAATGGCTCCTACTTCACTCCATGGTCTAAGTAACTGGGCTTCTGAGAAGCTGTTATCAGCAACAGGTCAACTTGGGGGTTTGTTTCTTTTGCTAGGTTTATTTTACTTTTTAATATATGTATATGCGTGTTGCATTGTGTGTGTGTGTGTGTATCTGTGTGTGTGTCTACAGTGCCCATGGACACCAGAAGACCATGCCAAATCTCTGGGAGCTGAAGTTTCAGGCAGCTGGGAGCTGAATTTAGATACTCTGCCCTCTTAAACACTGAGCCATTGCTCCAGCCCCAACTTAGTTGTTAAAGAAAATTAGTTGAAGGTGTGTTGCATTTGTTTAAGCTGTGGAATATTTGTTTAACAATACAAAGAGGTATTGCATTCTTTTATATTGCATTTGTTTAACTCTGTGAAGCTGTGATTCTTTGCCTGTCTAAAACACCCAATGGTCTAATAAAGAGCCAAAGGGCCAATAGTGAGGCAGGAGCAAGATTAGGCGGGGCTGGCAGGCAGAGAGAATAAAGAGGAGAAATCCGAGAGAGGAGCCATGAGAGAACAAGGAGAGGAGGATGCTCAGGGCCAGTCGCTCAGCAACCCACCTGGCCATGGAGTAAGAGTGAAAGTAAGATACAGAGGTAAGAGAAGGAAAAAGCCCAGGAGCAAAGGGTAGTCGGGATAATTTAAAGTTAAGAAAAGCTGACAGGAAACAAGCCAAGCTAAGGCTAGGTTTTTATAAGTAATAACGAGGCTCCGTGTGTGATTTCTTTGGGAGTTGAGTGGTGGGCCCCCAAGAACACAAAAACCCAAAGAGTAAAAGAGTTAAGACAATAACCAACAACACTTATTAACCCCTTTCTCTCTCCTGCATTCCGGCGGCAGCCAACAGACATCTGTTTGCTCAGGATGGGTTATCAACCAAGTCATTTAAGTTCCAGCTCTAGCTTCACTACTTGTCAGTCAGGGTGTATTTTTCAGTATTTGTTGCAATGAATTTTTAGTGGTGCTCTTAAGGGAGGAGAGATTTCTGCTTTGTTAAGGCGTCAAATGCACAGGCATGAAATCAGTTCTGCAACTTCCCAGCCCCAGAATCTTCAGTGAGTACCAAGATCGCTCAGTTGTTTTTTTTTTTTTTTACTGTAAAGTATTCATATCCGAGGGGGAGAGAGAGAGAGAGAGAGAGAGAGAGAGAGAGAGAGAGAGAGAGAGAGGTGCTAAATAAGCACTACATAGGAGATGGGTGTATGGCTGCTGCAGTGGCAGGTTCAAGGCCACAGGGATGGATGGCCACACAGGTAGGCAGTGGTGAATATTTTCTGAACAAAGGGAGCCACTGATGACACACAGCATCTTTTTTGGCTCCCAGGCTTCCCAGTGCAAGGAGAGAGGACTGCACAAAAGCTCTCAGCTGCCTATAATGCTGAAGCTTTCGCAATTCCATGATGACTAAGAGCAAAAAAAAAGAGGCAGCTTCTGGGAGAAGCAGGAAAAAAAAGTGGAGAGAGTTGGGGTGGGGGAGACTGGGAGGAATCGGGAACAACACACCGACTATTCCCCCCCCCGGATCCAGAAGGGTGCCCATCACATGTGCGTAGGTGTGTCTGATAGGCACACACTGATTTTGCAGGAACCTGAGGTGTGGAGGGAGGCGTCTCTCTGCAGAACACAAATAAGACTAATAGACTGGTAATGCGGATGGGGAGGGGAGAGCCAGGCACCCTGTCAATCACTTTGGTTATATGTGTGACAGCAGTGTTTGAGGATGCTTCTAGAACGGTGCAGCATACGGTCCTCAGCCGCTGAAGTGTTTGCTCCGGTGCTGCTGTCTCCGTGCAGGGGCTGCCTGGTGCGAATCAAAGAGAATCACATTAGAAAAGGTCTGGCTGAGAAAGCGCTCCCTGGAACACAGTTTTACTGGGAGAAGAAAAAAAAAAGTTTAGTCCCCAAAGGAGGCCTGACTGCAGGAATACTGATTTGCACAGGCCTTCCTGAGCCTAGGAGCAGCGGCTGTGCTTCGGCCTTGATGTTCAGATACAGGGTGAACGGAGAGAGGCCCGAGGCCGAGAGAGTCTGGAGTAAAACAGTGTTCACAAGACCAAGAGTTCTCCTTGTCAGATGAATGAAGTTGGGTGATATTTAGGGGTTTACAAAGAGGAAAAGTACAGGGGCCCCGACTGCAGATGTTTCCATGCTGATACATATGGAACAAAGCTCGCAGGGAATGTGGGGTTTAGGGTGGGGTCACCTGAGGTATCTCAAGGAAGAGAGAGGGAAGGCGGCCTCCTACGGCTTATGAAAGGTTCCTTCCTTCTGAGGAAGTATCTAGAAGCCATCTGTCTTATTCTCTTAGCTGTTTTGCTGTTTGCCAGTGGTTCAATTAGCCTCATCTGTGTTAATAGATGTGGTAAACACCTCGGTATTTGGGGCACTCGACACACACCATGTTCAGGAAATCTTCACAATGAATTATAAGACAGATTCCAATAATCTGTACACACTCGAAGAGATATAGTCTATGGAAGAGTAACTTACACAAAGCCTCATCTTGCAGGGACTTAGACACAAGTCTGACTCCTAAGGTCAAGTGCCCTTGGACCACATTTTCTTAGCTATAATATCAGGGTGACTAATCGCATCATCTTCCAAGTCTCATGTTGCCAAAACTCCCTCAGGAGGACCACCAGCAAGGCCACTACCCTGTCTGCAGTTTTCAGTACTGGGAATGGAGCCCAGAGCCCTGGTCTTAATAGGTAAGCACTCTACCGCTGAGTGCCCTCCACAGACCTTAGCATTTCTGTTCTGCGTACTTAGCCAGCCATGTCCACTCTCTCCCCACTTGCATTCAGCAGCGCATCAAGTCATTCCAAGATTTCTTCCCCTTAGAACCTGGCCCCAGATTATTCATCTTCACTTAATTGAAAATGGCACAATAGGACCTGCCAGTCAACAGGAATTCATTGATTCCCGTGACTGACCATCAGTGACCACCCAGATCCATCCAGTGACATTGACAGGTGGAAGAGTCAAATATGGCCTCCAGACGGCCAATGTGGAGATGATGTTCAAACAAGGAGAAGGACTCCAGTACTCTGAGGCCTGTTCCTGTAGATTGCATTACTTTCCAGGTCTGAAGAGGTACAAGATGAGGGGTAGAGAAGGAAGGGCCAATAACAACTGGGTGTAGATTAACTGGAGATGTAGCTCAGTGGTAGAGTGTTTGCCTAGCATGCATAAGGCCCTGGGTTCAGTTCCCAGCACTGCAGTGGAGATAACACTCTTGCCCTGACAGTGTTCAGTCCACATCAGCCAACTCCATCAAATGAGAAGCATTTCTAGGTATTTCTATTTTTAAATTAATTAATCTATGTATATCGTGTGTGTGTGTGTATGTTTTTACATGTGTGAAAGCTAAAGGACAATCTCAGGTATCATTGCTCAGTCAATGTCCATCTTATTTTTTGAGACAGGCTTTGCACTGGGACCTGCCACTCAGGAATTCAGCTAGGCTGTCAGGGAGTTTCAGGAATCCTCTTTTTCTCTATCTCCCCAGAGCTGAGGTTATTCGCTTGCACCACCATGCCTAGATTTTCATGTGGGGCCTGGAGACTGAATTGAGCACCTCATGATTGCAAGGCAAGTGTTTAACTAACTGAGCTATCTTCCCAGCTCCATTATTTCAATTCCCGAATACAGGAGCTAAGAATATAGGCTTAAGTGTACAACTTCATAATTTTCTGTTTCATTTTTTTTAATTAGGTCTTGCCATATAGTCTAGGTTTGCCTTGAATTTATGCTTGTCCTGCCTTAGTGATGGCAGGGAAGCTGGTATCACAGGTGAAAGCTGCCATATTGGGCCAACATCATGGTCTTTAAAATGCTGCACCCATTTGGCTGTTATTTTAAATCTCTGCCACCTCTTACACACTGGACAGCTTTAGTCACCATGTTGCATCTCCTCCTAGAACTCAAGAGGGTATAGAGCTGGGTTAAGGGCAGCAGAGGCCTGCAACTGAAACCACCAACCACAAAAACGCCCATGCCATGATAAGCTGAACCACTATCAGCTCTGCTCTCCAGGATCAGGAAAGGTGCCGAGTCTCAGCTGGAGGAGATTCTGGCAAGAACATGCCAGATCCCAGGGACTGAGAAGGCCATGCTAGTGGTGAGAGAGTGAACAAACATGTCCAGGAGAAGGACGGTGGTATTCACCAGTGTCTATGGTGTAAATATTTCACAGTGCTCAGGAACTACGGGTGATGGATCCAGCCAGCATGCAAGATTCATGTGTATTAAAAATTGACTCCAGATACTTCACAATTGGCTCTGGACTAGCAGAGTTCACGGTTCCAAATCACTTGTGTATTATAATCAGTGGTGTGCTTGGGAAAATATGCAGATTTCTTGACTCCCTTTCAGACCCACTAAATTAGTATCTCTAGGGGTAGAGACTAAGACCATGAGTTTCTGCAAAGGTCTGAAGTGAGTAAGTCGAAGGGAAAACATCTAGTGTAATCCTCATACTCAACAGCAACAAAGCTTTAGAAGCATGTTTAGAACTCTAAATTAGAAGGCAAACACGATGGCTAAGGGTGTTAAACAAGCCTAACAGTTGAGTTTGACAAGAGATTGGCATGGTAGAAAGAGAGCAGTGATTCTCACATGTCATCCTCTGACCTCCCCATGTGTGCCATGGCATGCACACACACAAATGCCTACTAGAATGAGCGAACATTAAAAAAAAGAAAAGAAAAGAACTTTAAAGGTGCAGAGCACAGACCAGAATACACAGGACTCTGGGAAGTAGTCACACGTCAGCATATACATCCTTTAGCAACGATAATTGTAAAACATAATTTGTTATAAACAGCAATTTTGTGGTTTTTCTTTGTGCCAACATTACTGCAGATATGTTATGCCCATCACTTTTTTAAAGCCTCACAACAGCTCTCTGGGTACCCCTCTTATTTGTACTTAAAGATGGTGGAACTACAGCATAGAGAAATACAGGAACTCACTCAAGGCTGTGATGCTGATAAACATGAGAATCGGAACCAGAACTCCAGGGGCTAACAGGGAAGACCACAAAGTGTGATTTCATAGCCACATCCATAAAAGTGGCTTCTCCCCAGAGATATACTGTTTTGCATAAAATATCTATGCTCAGATGTTTTTCATGAAGCCATGTGTATTTTAGTGCACATGAACTTGTGTGTGTGTGTGTGTGTGGTGTTTAGAGGTTGAAATCAGGACCTTCTTCAATGGTTCCCTAGCCTTGCTTTTTGAGATAGGGTCTGTCATTGAGCCTGGAACTAGCCAGTTCAGCTAACCTGCCTGGGGTCCCTCTGCTTCTGCCTCCTGAATGCTGGGATTACAGGTCAGGCCATTGCACCCTACTCTTTACCTAAGCATTAGAGATCCAAACTATTTTTGTATAGCAAACATTTTATTGACAGTCATCTCCACAGCTTGGGCGTTTACTATTATTATTTTTAAAAGAACACCTTGATATTCTTGTCTGATCCAGAAGTCTCTGAAGGGTCCTCCACACCAGTGACCCTCTCCCTGGTTTCTTCTGAGCTTTCCACTTCTAGAACAGATGAAGCCAGAGCCTAGGCTTTCACCACATCTTCTGGGGTTTTGTTGTTGCCCTACCTGGTGCCCCATAGGTTCTCATATTCATGTTGCCATCTGCTCTGCTCTGCTCTGGACTCTATGTCCTATGGGACATGGCATATGCTCCCGAGGCACTGGGCATTTAGCCTGACCCTGGTCTTTGTCACAACAGATCGGAAAATGACTCGAGTGTAGATACTTGGAAGTGTGAGTCAGCCTGGCTGCTGTCTCTGCAAAGAGCTCTGGCCAAAAAGGGACCCCAGATGTTCTATAATTCAGAAAGCAAAATGATATTAACCTCTGAAAACTTCTGAGGGTTCTTCCCAGAAAGATGGCAGGAAGCTAACCCTCCTTTAATAGTACATCAAGACTGGACATTGCTATGGAAGGATGAGCTTTGGCTGGGTCTTTAGGAGAAGCATAGAACCAGACCACACAGGATCTACAAACTTCCCCCATAAACATCCCTCTCACCAAAGAATGTGAAATGAAGATGTTTCCTTAATAACAGGAAAGAGCATTGCAGACAGCAGCTCACACTCCCAGAAATACTGACAGCTAACATCCACAAATAAGGGAAATAAAACATTCAGATGCAAGCTAAGAGATTCTGGATGGAATATGACGTAATAAAAATGGTAACTGCATAAGCAAACAGAATACATACTGACTGAGGAAAGCACCAGCAACAACAATACTACATAGCTGAACTCAGAAATGGGAAAGTTATAACACGAGGGTTATACACGGGCGGCTGAGACAGCTCATCAATAAAGGCTTTCTCTGCCAAGCCTTGTAACCTGGGTTTGATGCCCAAAGCCACAGGGTAGGGTGTGGATGGAGATAACAGACTCCTCCCACATCCTCAGCCATTGTCTTCTGACCTCCACACGTGTATGGTGGCACAGCCCCTAACACAGTCAGCTAACATATAACACAAGAATACTTAATCACATGTTACCAGATGAATAAGGAAAAGTAAAAAAATGTTTGAGGTCTGAAAGGAGGGAACGAGTGACAATTACAATAACCTCGCATGTCAAGAGAGGGCCATGTGGCTCTTCAGGGTCACCGCAGAAGAAGAGTAAGATGCCCATAGCTCCTGAACCAAGAAAGGAGTGAAAGTGGAAACAGCGAAATTCTAAGAAAAGGATATTTCGCTTGAAAAAGTATCTAATAACCAAAGAGGGCTAGGGATCCAGCTCATTGGTACAGTGTTTGCCTGACAGATATGAAGTTTGGGGTTTATTTCTCAGCATGACATACACCAGGCATGGTTGTGCACATGTGCCACCCCAACAGCTGGGAGGTAGAGGCAGGAGGATCAGGAATTTAAAGTCTTCCTTGGCTACAGAGTGAGTTTGAGGCCAGCATTAGCTGCATGAGATACTCTCTCCGAAAGACTGGATAAAATAAAATATAGAAAGAAAAACAGTAGACACCCATGTGCTAAATATCCCTATCAAAAATTTAGAAAAAGCTGCTAATACACTACTATAAAAGAAGAAAGTGTGGGAAGTAATGAGATAAGAAACATAGGGTGCACTCTATTGGCAAAGTGGAGTCTAGCCCCCAAAGGCCATGAGTAATGGTGAGGCCAAGGAAGAACGAAGCCAACCAGTGCCAGAATCAATGGCACTGTCACCACAATCCTACGAGTGGCAGGAAGATAAGAAAGCATGGTACATTTGAAAATATCAATGAAATGAAAAATAACAATAATTATCAAAACTGCCACAGAAGAGAACAATGTAGTGACCCGACTTTAAAGCCTCCCATAAACAAAAAGCTAGGGGACAGCGCATGGGAGGTAAGCTCATTATTAAATAGTCAAGACAGAAATGAAACAGCTACTGTTCATAAGTGCTGTTTGCACAGGGTGTCCAAAACACTGAAGGAGCGCTTATTAGAATTAATACTTATTAGGATTAAGTGAATACAGCTAGGCTACTGGGAATAAACCAATATTAATAAATAAGACAGGGACTGATTGAGCAGGACCGTCAGTGTTCTCCTCTGACCTCAGCACAGGGACATGGGTTCATGCAGCCGTATAAACACCTGTATAAACACATGCATACACAGACATACCCAGGCACACACCGCAATACAACACAAACGTAAATTTACATTTCTCTGTATGAGCCCCAAATAAAATTTAACAGTTTAAAAAGCACCTTTATAATGTCAAAACTTGAGATTGTAAAATACATGCAAGTTTACCAAAACCTTCATGTTGAGCTTTAGAAATATTGCTGAAAAAAGGAAAGAACTATGTTGGATCAACTTGCTCTATCCCTGGGTTGTAGAATGCTGGGAAGATTTCTGCTTTCCTAAACTGAGGGGTGTGATAGGAAATTTATGTTATCCCTGGGAGAGTATTCTATTTTCTTTTTATGTGTGACAGGGTGTGCTCTGTAGCTCAAGCTGGCTTGAAACTCATGACCCTCCTGCATCAGCCTCCTCAAATGCTGGTGTTCTAGGTATGTCTTTGCATACCCCACTCCTGCACTATTTCTTTAGAAAAAGTCCATCTGCTGATTCTAAAGTTTATGTGAAAATATAAGTCTAATGACCACCAAAATAATATTGAAGAAGGATGTACTAAGACTTCTTGCCCCAGATTTTTTTTAAAAGGTTAAAACTAATAGTATATAAGAAAGAAAGCAATGGACCAGAAAAAGGCTAGAAACAGGAGCATCCATATTTGATCACTTGGTTTTTGACAAAGATACCCTTGAAGGTCCGTGTAGAAAAAAATGACCTTTTCAAAAACCATGCCTTCAATTTGATATCTCCATGGGAAAAAAATGATTCCAGACTCTCATATGACCTATACTATACATAATCAATTCCATATGTAATTTTTAAGCTAAATATGAACATGTAATCCAGAAGGTAATTTGAGGTACTATGTTTGCTGGTAGGAAAAATCTTCAACAGGTTTAAAGACTATCTGAAGTGGGAAACTGGTCCACTGGACTGCTTCAGAACCAACACGTACTGTCTTGCTCATAAAGACAGTATTGATGGAGTTCAAACAGAGACTAGGAAGAGGGTTCAGAGAGCCAAGCACTTACTGTATAAACATGAGGACCTCAGTTTGCATCCCAAGAACCCGTGTAAAGCCACATGGAAATTCTGTTCTATTCTGTGGTCCTGTAGCTCCTAAGTGAGATGAAAGGGAGGGTCAGGAGGCTTCCTGCAAGTTCCTGCGTGAGATAGCCTGCTCTTGCATGTGCAGCACAAGAAACATGTCTCTCACTAGTTGGAAGGCATGAACCAACACCTGCAGTTGTTCTCTGGCCTCCACACATGTGTTGTGGTATGTGCAAGCCTGCACTCCCACACAAACATGTGTGCACATACACACACCACATACACAGACACATATACACAAAGACCAAAAAAAAAAAAAAAGAGAAAGAAAATAGAGTTAGAACATAAGCTCCAGAAAGGAAAAAAAAAGATATTTACGAAACACATTTGGTTACAGAGTCACATCTTGAGGATATGAGAATCAACAAGAGAAGTACAAACTCAGAGACAAGTAGACAGAAGGCACGAACTGTTATTCTGTTCAAAAGTGCTCCAACGTTTTGATAAACACATGAAAGGAAGCTAGAGTCGGGAACAATCAGGAGGAATATAAGTTAAAATCACAATGAGTTATCACTACACTCCCACCAGAAGGGCTAAAATTGAAATGACTGACAGGCCCAAGTGTGTGAGAGGGTTTGGAGCATCGGGCCCACCACATATTGATGGTGGGAGTGTAGCTGGGTACATCTTTGAACAGCTATTTGGCTGTGCCTGTTCAAAGTGAATGTTCACACAACACCCCTGGAGGTTCACATGCACGAGACATGTGAGGGCATATTCATGTGATTGTCTGTAATGTAAACAGCCCAAATGCCCAACAGGATGATTCATAGTGTCATCTCATACATTAGAACCATACGCAAGAGTGAGAATTTGTCATCTTCATTCTCGTACAAGTGTACATGAATTCTGTAAATTAATTTTTTGAGTGCAGGAACAAAGGCATAGGATTAAATTGGTAATTATTTATTAGGAATACTAAACCATGAGCATGATTTGCTCTAATATTTAGGAGTGTGCATCTGGGAGGATTAAGGATGATGGGACTGGACAGAGGTCTCTGCTGAGACAGGGACATTCTGGGAATGGGTGTGTTAGCTCAGGGCTGAAGGCCATGTCTTATTTCTAGGTTCCGGTGGTGGATAGTTGGTCTTTAACTGTGATGAGTCGCTCCAATAAATGGCTTCACATCAAGTTCATAGGTTAGTTTTGAATATTCGATAAAGCTAAAATTGAATGGGAAGACAGAAATCCATATTTTCAAATGATATTATCAGATTTAAAAATGGTAGCAGCACATGCTCAGAAACTGAGGACAGGAGTGTTCTGGTCAGTAACATGATGCTCTGTAGAGTTCACTGAAACAGCAGACCCGGTGGCAGGAGCCCGTAATCTCCTGCTCTAGACACATAGAGAAGCAGGTCTATCATTGAAGCTTGCTGGGCAGCCAGCTTAGGGTGGTTGGTAAGTTCTAGTGCCTAACAAGAAATTATCTCAGAACAAGATAGACAGCACCTGAGGGGCAGCCCACACATACGTGTGAACACACACACACACACATGGGGAGGAGAAAGATTTAAAATTGATGATTGTATGGGCTACATAACCCATCTGTGAGCAGCCACTTTGTAATCTGTCAGGTGATCCATGGGCTCATTATGCAGGCATTGACCTGGTTTATGTCCTGGTACAAGAGTTTGAGGAAGTAGGGATACCAATATCATTTGTATGTGAACATTAGAAAAAAGAAGGTAGAAGGTGAATTCTCTCTCTCTCTCTCTCTCTCTCTCTCTCTCTCTCTCTCTCTCTCTCTCTCTCTCTCTCTAACCATTAGTTTCATACCCTGAAATCAACCTCCAGAGTGGAATTTCCTTGCTTTATATATACGTACTTGCTGTAGCCATATGACATTCAACTTGTAATATCCATCTTATAACAGCCTGGGCATTTATGGAATGCTTACTATACACCCAATTCTGTGCTGCAATTTCTGCATATCATTTGATCAGCCCAACATTCCTTTGATGTGAGAATTATTTCACCTGCTATATAGACAAGAAAGCTCAGGCCCAGGAAAGTTAAGTCCCACTCGTAGGAACACACCTGGGCAGTGGTAGGTGACAGAGACTAGACTCTCATTCAGCTGGCCTGTTGTCTACAAACCATCACAACAGCCTCGTGAGGCCATTATCCCAGATATAGATGAATCTTGTTAGACATTTGCATCTGCAGCATAATCACAGTGTTGATAGCTACAGCCTTCACTGTCTTGGACACTCAGTAAAGGCAGGTGCTGTTGCAATCTGTCCAGCCTGAGGCTTGTGGGATGTCAGCATAACAAGTTCCAGCCAGTGACATGATGGCTCCATAGCCTGAGTTCAAAGTGTGCAGAGAGAAAGAAAAAGGAGGAAAAGGAATGTGGGAGGCAGGGAAAGAAAGAGAGAGAGGGAAGGGGCGAATTGAAAGGGAAGAGGAAGAAGGGGAGGGAAAAATGAATTGTAACAATGATGGGCTGAAGGACCACAGATGTTTTAAACCATTGATAAAACTGAACAAATTGATCTTGAAAAAGACTACTTAAGAGGACTGGTATCTTTTCTCCATCATAGGCATATGGGAGTAGGATTGTGGGGTGCTGGAGCAGTGTGGGGGCATGGGGGTACAATGGAAAGAGTGTACCCAACCCATGACCATTGTTCAGCAATAGTCACAGGATTTTGAGTGAGCCATGGCCTCTTTTTGGGTTTCATCATCCAGAGAGAGAGAGAGAGAGAGAGAGAGAGAGAGAGAGAGAGAGCGAGCGAGCAAGTGTACATGAAAATCGGGTTGTGTCATCTCCTCAGAATATCTCTAACTGATGCTAGTACAGTTCCGATGCTATGGGAGGAGAAGATGAACAGTTAGGGAGAGAGGGTTGCTTGCTGTCCCTCCTTCCCCTTGGAGCTCTGGAGAGTTCTCCTTGCTTCAACCTTGGCAAAACACAGCTTTGCAATGGATATTTGAGGACCATGCCTTGAGCTCTACTGTTGTGTAGAGCGTGATTTTTTCAATAATCTACATTAAGACTCTCCAAAGTCCTTTATGTTCAAAAGCTCCTGTCTTCTTTAGAACTTGCCTGGAAATACCCTCTGAGCAAGTGAGACAAAACCACAGGACTGTTGGCCCTGCCCCTGGGCATTCCTTGGTACTAGGGCTTTCTCTCCATCACCATAGCCATGCACAGGTCTTTGCCTGGGATTTTCAGCGCATCTTTGGCCATCCGATTTTAAACAGAGACCAATCTTCTGCTCCTTCCCCCACCTTTTAAGAAACTGTGATTTGTTTTTCCATCTTTGCCTCAGACGTGGCTCCCTATGACATGACACTCAAAGACACACAAGAGTACAAGGAACTTCACCCCGACCCCTGTTATGTCCCAGCAGAAGATCAGACAGAAACCACAGAAGCTTGCTTCTCGCACGTGGCATTATAAATGAACCGGACTGTGGATATGAAGTGTCCCTCTCGCTGTGATGTCGCTGGAAAGTATACTTTTGTGAAAATGGAATAGGATCACAGATTGTAGAATCGGATGGTGTTGATTAAATCTTAAGGCTGTTCCTGCTACTTGTGGGATCTTTGGAAGATGGTGAGCTCTTCCTGCTTGTGGGATGGGAATAAGAGCATCTTCGGTCTCATGGAGACACAGCAGGAGAAATACATGTTAAAGATAGAACTGGTACCCAGCACGTGCTCTATCCTAATGGCGAACACCTGGCTAATGAGTAAATTCTCTCAGCAACATCTCTGCAGAGTGGTCCCCCGTCCCCAAACTCCAAGTGATGGCAAACTTGGTACCTAGTTAAGAATTAGCTTCATTCAGAAGCAGCCTATCAGCTCCCACTTCTGCCTGCCTCGGGAGGCAGGGAAGTCCCTTCAGGCCAAGAGAAGGACATTCCAGGTAGAACTCCAGGGTGTGATGTTGCTATGCTCACTATCCCCTAGCTTGGAGTCTACAGAAAGCTTCACCTTGGAGTCTGTCAGCTTAGCGATCTCTGTGCAAAGCTCACCTGAATCCAAACTCCCAGGCTGCCAGACAGAGGGGGATGCTGGAACTCACTTCTAGCAGCAGGGATCCAAGGTGGCAGACACATCTTAGCTTCCTTTCCAGGTTTCCATTCAGGCCCTAGCCTGGTAAGGCACAGACAGACATTATTCTCTCCTAAACTTGCACTCAGACAGAGACTACTGTCCTCTATCCAAATGCTTCCTTTGACCTCCCATGGTCAAAATTCCGGTCACACGTGGCATTTCTTGCCCAGTGAAATTCTAGTTCAGAGAGTATCATGTTTTTGCCTCTGATTGAAAATCTGTCCCTGTAATCTCCACAATTCCATCATAAATAAGAAATGGGGACAACAGTCTAACATCCAGCCTTATTTATCAGTTGATGCTGCCAGTGTCTCTTTTAGTCTATCTAGTCTTCTGGTCAAGTGGGTAGACTGCCTCCTTTCCATTGGCAGCCATGCATTAGTGTGTGTGTGTGTGTGCATGTGTGCATGTGTGTGTGTGTGTGCACGTGCATGCGTGCACACACATGGACTCTTACACATGCATGTGGGCTATCCCTCTAAGTCCACAGTGCAATAAAGTTTGAGCTAAGAGAAGAAGAAAGGTGGGGTTTCTGAGGAGATGCAGACATATGAGTAGCTAAGGAAGGTGGGTGAATACAGCAGCTCATCAGCTCGGTTGATAATGGGCCTATTTTCAGCCTTTGGGTTCTTTCTCAGCTCTGCACCTTGGTGCCCCAGACTCTCCACATCTTTAAGCAAAAACTGCCTTTTTGTCTTATTTAACACATTTCCCTTGTTTATTTGCTTTGTAAATGTGTACTGTAAATTTATGCATTGAAAATTGCATTGTAATTATGTGTGTTGTAAATGCATCTTGTAATATAAAAACATTTTATAATACATATAAGTATATGAAATATAAATATAACATACATATATGTATTATAAAAATATAAATACATGTTGTGGTACTTTGAATGTAATTGGCCCCCATAATCTCATAGGTTTTAGGTAACTTCCTGTTACCTGAAAGATGTTGGACTCTCAACTGCTCCTCCAGCACCCTGTCTGCCTGCATGCTGCCATGCACCCTGCAGTGTTGATAATGGACTGAACCTCTGAACCATGAGCAATCACCTTAATTAAATCTTTTCCTTGATAAGATTGCTGTGGTCATGGTGTCTCGTAAAAACAATAAAAACTCAAAGACAGAAATACTGATAAAATATATGTATATACTTATATAAGTATATGATAAAATATAAGTCTAAAAATATAAATATAAAACATATGTAATATAAAAATATATTGTGACTCTATATAAGTATATAGTAAGTTTATATATATTAACTATATTTTAAGTATATATAGTAAATATATTTTAAATATGTAATGCGAATATTTATTTTATATATTTTATGAATATATAATTGTTAATATTCATTGAAAACATCTTTTTTATATATATTGTAAGCATGTGGTGTAAGTACATATTTTAAACATATTATACAAAAAAACATATTATACAATGTACATTACATGTACAGTAAATATATATGATTTTTATATATGCATTATGTATATAGTCAGCTATTAAATGGCATCCTTAATACCTGCTTGCTTCTAGATCTGCAAACCTTGCAAGCAGGTCTTTTATCCAATGTTAGATCTCTCATGCCCCTTAGAAATGTTCCCTTCTGCTCAATAATCTCCATTGAGACCTGAACATTTCAACCAGTCTCTGTGCTAGGCCTGTCCTTATCATTTCTCCCTTCACTGCCTCAAAGGTCCCTCTTTCTGTGGACCTTGGAGAACCTGTGACCTTGGTCCTTCATGGCCACACTGCACAGCTCCCACCCTTGTAGATTCAGTTCTGTGTTTCCTCAGTTGGAGGCCTGCACTGCTGTCTTCTACCTGCAAGCTCAGATCCTTTAAGGTGAGTGTTAGGACTTAGCGTTCTTCCAGGTTTTCCAGAGTGCCCGACCTGACAGATGTTCAGAGACTTCTGCACAGAACAATCTAGTTGAGATGATAAAAAGAGAGAAGCTAGAATTGGCACTGGACCTAAAGTCAACCAAAGAGGAGAGAACTTACATAAAGCCAGCAGCCTCATTGCAGTAACCTTTGTAAAACTTACGTAATAGCGGTGACAGGAAATGGCAGCTTGGCCTGACCTGCACTGGGTTTGGCTAATGGACCATGGAACAGACATGTAGCTTCAGAGGCCTGCAGCAGCCCACACCAAGTCAAGATGATAACTGTCTAAGGAAAGGAGAGGGGAGCACAGAACCATGAGCAGCCAGGGAAGACGGGAGAACAAGTAACTCTGTGGTTGCTTCAGCTCCCACCTGGCCTGCCCCAGGCTGTGGACTCTTCCTTAGTTCCGAAGTTCAATTGGTTCCAGGCTCTCCCCAGCTAAACATTCATCTGGTTTCCCATATTTTTTTCCTAATGCAGCTGCGAATGGACTGCTTAGTGTGATCAAAACATCTATTTTAATGATCTGATTTTCTTTATTACTCTCATTTCCCCCTTTCTCAAATATAAACTTAACTCATAATTTGACCCAACCAGCCAGGTCATGTCTCTCTGGGCACTTAATCTCTCCCATGGTTCCTTGTTCCTCCTTGATGAACAATGCACACTGGCTATTCATGTGGTTTGAATCCAAACTGTCCATCACAAGACTGTGTCTTGTACACTCATTCCCCCATTAGTGGTGCTGTGATAGAATTGTCAGGAGCAAGAGCCCAGTTGTAGAAGGGGACCATTATGTAGGCCTGTAAAGGTTGTACATGGTTCCTGCCATTTTCTACGCTTTCCTGTCCTCTGAGATGTGAACTGCAGCTGCCGCACTGCCCCTGCCATTACCTAAGCAGCTACATCAAACCTTCCATAGCATGGCAGGCTGAAACCTTGGGAACCAAAAGCCCAAATCTCTACTGAGCTGTTTCTATCAGGTACCATTGTCCTAGGGATACAAAAGAGACAAATACATCTACCACCAAATATAGCACATACACATATAAAACAGTCACAAGTATATAAGCACTTACACACACACATATATATATGTATGATACGACATCACATATAATGACATATCTATAGAGATATTAGTTATTTAAATGGTATTCTTAGTACCTGCTTCTAGACTTGGATTGCCTTGTGTCCAAGTCTCAGTGGATTTTTGTTTGTTTGTTTGTTTGTTTCTTTACCAGCTTCTAAAGGCTGTGTGTCTATGTACCTGGCACTGAATGACCTCACTGGACACCGAACACCCCTCAGAAGTATGAATCCTCATTATCACAATGAGAATGAGTTTATAGGCTCTTGGTGACTTGTTTGAGGACATATGCAAGAGCAGTGTGAGAGCCAGCACCCAAACCTGGCACCCTCACTATGCAGCCGAAGTTCTTGAAATACAAATCTGACGACTCTCCTGTGGGATACAAATCTAAAGAGAACATATGTGCACCACTGAAGAGTGGTGTGTATGTGTGTGTGTGTGGAGAGCTTAAAAAGCAGACTCTAAAAGTCTCAATAGTAAATTCGCACTTGGGATTCCACACATGCACTAAGTGTGGGGAAGCAGTTGTAGAGAACACTGTTGCTACTGACTAAAACTTCCCTTCGGGAACAGCATAAGGCTGAGCAGGAACTTCCCCAGCCATCAAGCCCTTTCAGAACAAACTCTTCCGAGAATTTGAAAGTGATGTTCTTAGTTGGGCAGTGGTGGCACACACCTGCAGAAACAGGCAGGTCTCTGAGATTTTGAGGCCAGCCTGAACTACAGAGGAGAGTCTCAGGACACACTCCAAAGCTACAGCAAAATCCTGTCTCAAAAAACAAACAAACAAACAAACAAACAAATGAAAAAGTGATGTTCTCAGTATTACTTGATTATGATCTCTGCAGCTCTGTCCTGACAGACCAGGAGCAGGCAGTCAAGTGTGCCTCATGCATGGGAGGTCAGGCTGCTGAGACAGCCAGAGCGCTCTGTGTCAGGTGAGGAGCATGCTACTCCTGTCTCTAGCCTGTCTCCTGACTGGGAGGATGGCTGAGGAGAACTAGATCCAGCTACGACCATATTTGGAATCTATGTGTGGCTTTTCATGAAGCACCTTGCTAACCCGGTATAAAGTTAGTGGTGTTCCAAGCAAGCCCTGTTTCTGGAAGAGGTAGAGGATAAAGGACTACCAACCCCTTCTTGCTAAGCATGGTTCTTAAACTGCAGCTGCAGATGGAGGATAAGGGCACTGGGCTCTAAAGAGCCACTGTGCTCACCCTTGAGGTACCTCTCATCACCCATTTCCCTCCTGTGACACAGGCTTTCATCTGAGACAGGGCTGTGTTCCAAAGTTTTGGCTAGCCTGGAACTGCTGTGTAGTTCAGGCAGGCCTAGGACTCATGAATTTCCTGTATCCACCTCCCAAGTGCTGGGATTACAGGTGTATGCCTCCACGCACCCAGCCTCCTACTCCCAGGGTCTAAAACATGACTTCCAGACTAACAGACAGAGTTGGGGCTTTGAATTCTAGACCCAGCTCCTGGACTGTGACCTCTTAGAAGCTCCTGCAGACAGCTTCTTCATCGACAGTGGGAGAACTCATAGGTTACTGCCTTCACGCTCACAACGAGCAACTGAAACCCAAGGTACTCTTCTTCAGCATGCAGAAGAAGCCACTGGGAGTGTGAGACAGCAAATCAAGATTGTGGGAGCAGAGCATGACATGCAGGGACTGGAGCTTGGAATTTCTCTCTCCTATTGGTGATCTGCTCACTTTAGGCAGAGACGGGACAGTAGAGGAATTAATCTGTGTCCTCAGGCCTGCACAGGGAGTCAGTGGGATCTAGAACCCATTACTACCATCAGGGATTTTGACCTTTGCCCTTGGTCACCTCCTGTGCGTCCTGAAGGACATCAGGGGTTGACTAGTTCAGGGAGGTTGCCCATGGCTGGAAAGTAGCCTTTAGGAAGTGACTCCTATACTCGTCTGTTTCTCCTCGCCTCAATCTCTCCAGGATACAGTGCTGACTATAGGCAACCAAAGACTTTCCCCTGGGTAAAGCAAAACAAAATGAAAAGCTACATTGAGCAGGACAGATAAACTCCTGAATATCTCCACCTCTTCACATGACTGCTTGGCTTTTCCTTCCCAATGTCTCTGGGAAGTCAGGGCAAGTTGTCATCAGAATTTCTGTCTGGAGAGACATTGCCTGGTTTGGACTTCTTGATTTCATGTTGATACCTGGGGAGGGGGCATTGTTTGAAACCCTGGGGCAAGGGGAACAGAACTTAAAGTTCTTGTCTACATCCTGTCCTGTGTGGTTCTTATTACAGGCAGCTGTCTTCATTCATTTCCAGGTTCTTCCAATGTCTTCCCTGATTCCTGAGCCAATAGTATTCCTCTATAGTGGTTGGAATGAGAAACGTCCCCCATAGTCTCAGGCACTTCAACACATGGTTCCCAGCTGGGGGCGCTGTTTGGAGAAGTTTGGTTGCCTTGCTGGTGGAAGTGTGTCACTGGGAGTGGGGTGTGAGAGCTAAAATCCTCCAGCCACTTACAATTTGCTCTCTTGGAGTTTCTCCACGGATGGAGCAGTGGTCAGGCTGCTACATTGACATTTGTGGGATATTGTTGCTGCCTGCTGCAATGTTCAGAGAAAGCAATAATCAGCAAACAGGTCCCATTTCTTTGAGGAATACTGTTCTAGCTTTACTCATGACATGCTCATAAAATGCCTGGCGGTGGTGTGGCCCACGCCTTTAATCCCAGAACTCGGGAGACAGAGACAGGTAGATCCCTGTGAGTTTGAGGCCAGTCTAGTCTACATAGTGAGTTCCATGACAGGTTCCGAAGCTACAGAGAAACCCTGTCTCAAAACAGAAAACCAAAACCACCACAACAAAAACACCCTGATCAAAAGCAACTTTGAGGGAGAAAAAAAGGATGGATTGCTCACCTTAAAATTCTAGGTCACAGTCCAAGATAAGGGAAGTCAAGGCAGGATCCTGTAGGCAGGCTTGCTTGGCTTCCACAGAACATTACCTAGCATCAAGGAATTCCTTTTAAACCCAGAGAAGCAAGCACAGCAGGAAGGATGGGAAATGCTGTTTGCTGGATGGCAGGCAGGCTGCTACTCACTTAGCTTCTTTACATAATTTAGGACCAGCTGCCTAGGGAATGGTGCCACCGACAGTGGGCTGTACTTCCTACATCAATTAACAATCAAGATGATCATCCACGGACCTGCCCACAGGCTTATTCCTCTATTGATGTTGCCTTCACAGATGATTCTAGGCTGTGGTAAACTGTCAGTTAAAGTTAGCCAGATGAACACCTATGGAATTGTTTTGAAAAGTTGAAAGCTCTCAACACATTATTATGCCCTCATGAAGGTGATTTTTAAAAGTTGAGAAAGAATTCTTTATATGAAATTGGCTTATATTGTGATTGTGGAGACTTCTGGAAGGGAGTCTGTATAATTGAGGACAATCCAGCCTATTCCCCTGTTCTCCCTTGGCCTTCAGATCCTTCCAAAGAGCACTTTGGAACTATGCACTTCTCTTCAGCAGTTCTCAAATAAGTAGGACTGGGTCAAGACAGAACAAAACCTTCTGACACTGAATAAAACAGCTATAAGGCCTCAGCTTACACTTGGAGTTAACACGACACCCTGCTCAAAGGGACTGTGCTTAGACCTTTTCACAGTCTCATAGATCGTCTTCTCAACTTTGAAGGGCAATAAAAAAACCCACACACAAAGGAGTGTCCTTCTAGCAAGTACTGTATACACCCTGGATGTGAGCAAACATTTATAGTAACAGGAAGCTGAATATCAAGCTTAGAATCTAGCAAGCACCATAACTTGGTATCATGATGGCTCCCAAGAGGTGAAATGAGGACATCCTTATTTTACATAAGGCCTGTTTTCTAGAAAATAGGAGTGTCAGGCTAGTAAAAATTTACTTCCACTGTGAGTATAACTGGAAAATTAGAAGACCAGTCCAAAGGGGCCCAAGAACCCCACAGCCATAGAGAGGCACACTCCTATGCAGATACAGAATTGGTTAGAGACACTAGGAAGATTTGAATATCTATCTATCTATCTATCTATCTATCTATCTATCTATCTATCTATCTATCTATCTATCATCTATCTATCTCTCTATATCTATCTATCTATCTATCTATCTATCTATCTATCTATCTATCTATCATCTATCTATCATCTATCTATCTATCATCTATCTATCTATCTATCTATCTATCTATCTATCTATCTATCTATCTCTATCTATCTATCCATCCATCTATCATCTATCATCTATCTATCTATCTATCTATCTATCTATCTATCTATCATCTATCTATCTATCATCTATCTATCTATCTATCTATCTATCTATCATCTATCTATCTATCTATCTATCTATCTATCTATCTATCAATCATCTATCTATCATCTATCTATCTATCTATCTATCTATCTATCTATCTATCTATCATCTATCTATCTATCTATCTATCATCTGTCTATCATCTATCTATCTATCTATCTATCTATCTATCTATCTATCCATCCATCCATCTATCATCTATCTATCTATCTATCTATCTATCTATTTATCTATCTATCTATCTATCTATCATCTATCATCTATCTATCTATCTATCTATCTATCATCTATCTATCTATCATCTATCTATCTATCTTAATGTGTGTCAGTATGTGTAGCATATACATACACTGCCCACAGAGGTCAGAAGACAGGCATTGGCTCCTTTGGAGCTATAGTTACTGGTGATTGTGAGCCACCCACTGTGGAAGCTGGGAACTGAACTCAGGTCCTCTGCATGAGCAGCAAGAGTTCTCAACCACCGAGTCACCTCTCCAGCTGCACTTCCAGGACTTTGTAGATCTTTTTCGATATTGAATTTTTGAGGTGATGTGCACTTAGAACCCTCTTTAAAACCTTAGTAGTTCACTCTCACCCACAGAACATTGGTGTATGTATGCACTGCTCACCATGCCTGTATTTTCTTCCTGTATGTTTCATGGGTTTGATGTCATGCAGCTAGCTAAGGGTCAGCTTTTCCCTAAAGGCCTTCCCTGTCCCCTACTGACAACATTTTCTCAAACCTCCAGTCATTAATCACCCCCTAGTGAAGGAAACTGTTCTTTGAAATTCACAATATTGATAAATTATTTTTATTTTAGCAATACTTTAAAAATGTACAAATCTGGGGGCTGGTGAGCTGGCTCTGTGGGTAAAGGCATGCAGGCCTGGTGACTTTAGTCTGATCCAGGTTCCCAGTTAGTGGCAGGAGAGGACATACTCCTGAGAGATGGTCCCTGACCTTCCCATAAACACTGGCATGTGCGCACCTGCATCCACAACCCTTTGTTGGAGATAGCATCTCTTTGCAACTTTCCTGCTATGGACACCAAGTTCTCTAGCCCATGAGCTTCTGGGGGTTTGGTCTACCACAACTCCCTATGGAAACTCTAGGGTTATAGATACTTCCAATAGGTGTTGACTTTCTCATGGGTGCCAGAGAATCCAACTCTCATTTTTATGCTTGTGTGGCAAATTCTTTTAGCTGTTGAAGTCATCCTCCCAGCTCCTCCTCCTCTTCTTCTTCTTCCTCCTCCTCCTCCTCCTTCTCTCTCTCTCTCTCTCTCTCTCTCTCTCTCTCTCTCTCTCTCTCTCTGCACACATGTGTTGTGTGTCTACAGTCACAGGACAACTGCATGAGTCAGTTCTCCCCTTCCACCATGTGAGCCCTGGGATCGAACTCAGGTCCTCAGGCTTGGCAGTAAGTACCTTTACCGGCTGAGTCAGCTCACTAGCTCATCATAATGTATCAGTCTCATCTTTCTCTGGGTCACGCAGATGCACAACATCAGGAGTTTCTATCACCAGCACGACCGCTAGTGCAGATGTAAACAAAGGCCTTGCACTTCTGTGGAGCTCAGTTGTAAAGGGTTATGTCCAGATATACCCACTACTATTATAATAAACAAGGCTGTGATGGAGCTAAGCAGTTGGTGCTGGCTTGCTTAGCATGCACGAGGCTCTTTGACACTTAACACAATAATGACAACAACAGTAACAATAACAAGGGCTGGAGATATGGCTCAGTAGTTCAGGGTACTTGCTGCTCTAGTAGTGGAGCTGAGTTTGGTCCCCAGTACCACAACAGGTGTCTCATGACCACCTGTAGCTCCAGTTCCAAGGGATCCAAAGATCTCTTCTGACTCCAGAGGCACTGCACTAGTGTGCACATGCCCACATGTAGACACACTTAGACACATAATTAAAACTAAAACCAAAATTTAAAAAGTATATATCAATATCAAAACAAATGTCCAGATGTGCATGAGAGCATTTGAATCTCTAGGAAAAGCCTTCAGAATGGTGACTTTGGTCTGGGAAACTCATGCTATCTGATGATATAGCTCATTATCACAAATTCCTAACTGATGCTGCAGATTCTACTAACGCAAAAGCAGGAACAATTTTACCTGTATTTTAAAGTTAAAATTCGGCAGAATAGATTTAATTAAAATGAAAGGTATCTGTCAGGGGCTTGGGAAAGTATGAATTAATTCACATTTAAGGACATGGGGAAGCTGCTTTGGGCACTTGCATTGGAGTGTTCCGGAAGGTACACACTCCCTGAATAGATGCTGCCTCCTCCTTCCTTCCTGAAGGGATCCTACAGAAAACTCTAAAACATCTGTGTTACCTCCCCTAGCACTACAAAGCACCTCATAAACTTCATATTAACAATGTTAACACACTCCTGAGACTAGACAGACAGGAATCATGCCCCTGGCTTCCCAAATATCAGGAAGCTCAGAGAAAAGCATGCAATTTTGTTTCTGAGGTATCTGGTTTATCTCCCTCACCTCCATTTAGAAGATTGTAAAAACGACTCCTTTTTCTTTCAGTTCTCTGTTCTTTTATTTGTTCATTCATCCAAGGACTGCATACGGAGAACTAGGTGTGAGGTGTGAGGTGGGTGATCAAGCCAATATAACGTGTACCTAATCTAAAGAAGCTGAGAGGGGGTGAAAAGGAAAAGGAAAACTCCCATGCACATGTGTGCACGCACCTGTGCACACACACACACACATACACACACACGTGCATGCCACTGAAACTGACATCTAGAAGTCTCCAGTGTAGGGGAGTTTAGACTTTACTTTGCAGTATGGAAAAATAGCAATTTTAGCATAGGGGACCTACTGGGATAAAAAAAATGCATTATGTGAGCACAGGTGTGTTTGGGCACAGAGAAAAAGTTCTAGAAAGAGGAATTGGGCAGTGTGCAAAGGAGGAGCCAGAGAGAGGATATGGGCACTACATCTTCCAGATGTTAAGTAGATGCAGAGGTCAGGTGTTCAGAAGTCACATCACAGTGTTCTGGTTGAAGGCCTGGGCCTGGGAGGGGGAGAGGAGAAGAGTTCCCAGTTCTTCTCACCTCTGAGTTTCTCTTTCCACTTTAAATTTCTCTTTCTGGACTGTTACAACACCAAAAGGAGGGACCAAGACACTAAGTAATCATCATTTGTTTCCTTACTCATACACCAATGTGGGGACATTGCCTATCAGTAGGCAAACAACCATGTGTGGACAGAGTTGGGGGCCCAATCTCTGAGCCAGAAGGAAGTGTAACCATCTTAGCAGCGATAGAGATCGCTAGCACAAACACAGAAAACTCAGAACCTGCAGAGCGGATGGTCTCCCAGCTCTGGTGTCCTCTCTACTCAGAGAGTGTCAATGTGATGGTCAGTTTCGCTGTCACCTTGGCTGGGTTTGAATCACCATGGAAACACACCTCTGAGTGTGTCTGCGAGGTCATTTCCAGAGATACTGAGCTGGATAGGGAAGACATACCTGAATGCGGGTGAAACCATCTCACTGGCTGGGGTTCACACAACCTGAGCCCCAGTACCCATCTCTACCCATCTCTCTCTGCTTCCTGACTGTGGACGTAGTATGACCAGTCTCTTCCAGCTTCAGCCAGCATGCCTTCTGCTATGTAAGGGGCCATATCTCCTTCAATTATAAGCCAAAATAAGCTTATAATCAGAAGAGGATAACCTACCAGAGTCCAGCGCAGCTCTCCATACCCCTTCAGCTCTATCTCACAGCAGCTTCCGCCTGTGTGCGCCATTCCCAACACACCTGGCATCCTTCGCTCTGCAGATGGAAGCTATCCTGGCTTCCATCAAAGAATATTTATTCATATTGTCCCAACCAACAGGCATGATCTTTCCTCCTTTGATATCTTAGCTCTTACTCCCTCATCAGATTTGGGCTGGAAAGGTCTTCAGGATGCTCCCACCCAGATCAGGTACTGTCTGAGGCGCTCTCAGCGTCACACCCCATGTCCTTCTCAGCTTCTGTCAGAGTTAGGAGTTATGCACACATTGGTGTAGTTATTTGATTAGCAGCTGTGGCCTTTACTAGACTGTGCCCCCTCCCACCCCACTGAACCTGTGGTCCTTGAGAGCAAGAGCCTCATCTAGGTTGCCTGCTTTGTTCCCGGAGCTGCGGATGCTGCCTGCCACGTAGATGCGCTCAGTGTCCATTGCACGGGAGATGGGGAGTGGATGTGCAAATGCAAGGAACAGCTGTGGGAGTGGAAAGATCAGGAGGGCAGTAGCACCGCCCCCAGTGGCCCAGGAACTGGGTGGCGGGAGGAGGAGAAGCAGAGGCAGACGAGCCAAGGATTAGACAGTTATCTCTGATGACTGCTTTCTCAAGTCTCGCTGCTGTAAAACTAGAGAGCCTGGGGCGGTGGTGGCGCACGTCTTTAATCCCAGCACTCGGGAGGCAGAGGCAGGCGGATCTCTGTGAGTTCGAGACCAGCCTGGTCTACAAGAGCTAGTTCCAGGACAGGCTCCAAAACCACAGAGAAACCCTGTCTCGAAAAAAAAAAAAAAAAAAAAAAAAAAAAACCAAAAAAAAAAAAAAAAAAAAAAACTAGAGAGCCTGAGAAAGCACTTGTCTCACTAACTACCATTCCAGGTGGGAAGCCAGCTTTCGAGCTGGGGTGTGAGGGGCAAAGAAACAGAAGCAGAAAGAGATATAAAACCCAATCAGAGCTAAGTGGCACACTGGAAATGCCCGTACTGCCTGTGTAAGCACAGAAGCTATTTCTTCTTTCTACATCTTAGCTTTCTTATTTGGCAAGTGCGGACTGACTGGTCGCTGTCTACGACAGTTACAGAGGTGGCTCCCATTCACCCTTTCACAGGGCACTTAGTGCTGATTTGCTGAGTAACCACCCAGTTTCTGGCTCTGGTCTAGGTGCCAGGAACCTAGAAATACCATAAACAACACAGAGGCGCTAAGTGACCCGTTTTCTCTTGGAGCTGACAATCCACAGTGAGGAAAATATCACAAGTAAATAAAGGAGCAGGTAAATTTCAGAGGCCGAGGGGCTGGGCCACAGCTGGCTCACACTGGCTTCCAGGACTGAACTGTGGAATGCCCTCCCATCTATGCCCACCCATTTTCTCACCAGGCAACCTAACTGCAATAGCTTGAGCCTCTGCCTTGGAGGCCCTGAAGGTATTTACACGGGGCACGAGGCAAACGCCACAAGTCAGTATATTCCTGTGGGACCCCGTCAGACGCAGCTACACAGACGTCTCAGGTCACTGCACAAGGAAGACACTAACGCAGGCTGATGGAAAGATGCCCGCTAAGGGGCTAGCACACATCCCATGGGGGTTCATTGTTGAGGAATCCCCAAACGAGTGAGGTCTGAACTGAAATCACAGACCCAGGAAGCCAGATGGGATGAAGGGAGATTCATCTGGTCAGAGTGGACAGACGACTCAAAGGCTTCGAAGAGTTATCAGCCTGGTGCACCACCGAGAACAAGGGCAGTGATAACCGCTGATGCTGGGGCCTAGGGTATGAATGAGGCAAGGTCAGAGCAAGGTTGCGCCAAAAGGCAACCGTGTCATGACAAATGTGGGGATGCTGTTAGAGATTGTTAGAATGTACTTAGCATGTACCCCACACTTGGCAGCGATACTCGGTAGGGGTTAGCTATTCCTGGTGATAGCGACCTCAGAGCCCTTGGCAGTTCATGCTATCAACACATAGACAGGACCTAATGAGAGAGTCACTCTCCCTCTCTGAGTTGCTTCATCAGAAAGTGGAATTTATATATATATTTTTAAAGCATTCACCCAGGTTCCTTCTGTTCCTGGAACTCTCTCACTGTTAGCGAGCTGGTTTTGCTTAACCCAACCTGACAGAGTCCCACAGCCAAAGAGCCAATTTTCTCAAATAAACATGCAATACCACTTTGGAGTCATGTCATTGCGAAACACGACATTCCTGCCTTGTACAATGACATAAAACATAACAGCCTTCATCTTTCTCTTCTCATGTTGAAGGAGGAGAAGTGGAGGGAGGAGAGAAGAAGTGGGAAGGGGAAGGGACACTTGCTAACGAGGCCATAAATATTGATGCCCTCCTCCGGCCCCCCTGAAGCTCTATCACTTTGGCAACTGGCTGATTAATAATAGATTAAGCGCTTTAGATTTGCTTACTCTGGCTTCTATGATTTTAAATGTATCTGCTGCGAGGGAACGGGCTGAGATGGGAGCCAGCACACCACACAGACTTCTAGCATAAAAATATAGTTGGCGGGAACACAACTTAAGCAGGATAACTAGTAGTTCCACTTCATCCTATCTCGGGCATTAGGTGCAAGGTCTGGATTACCTTTCCTGATGTTAGCTTCCTTGACTAAAAATCCACCCATGAGATCATCCAGGAGAGAGGACCTACGTTCAAATGCCCCTGTGTATTAGTACTCTATGTTCGTGGTGCCCAGGGAGGCCAGAAGGGGTATCAGTTCCCCTAGGACTGAAGTTAGATGTGGTTGTGAGCCTCTATGTGGGTATGGGAATCGAACCCAGGTCCACTGGAAGAGCAGTCAGTGTTCTCTGCTACTGAGCCATCTCTCCAGCCCCAATGTATCATTGTTCTGAGTAAGTGATATAAGGGGATAGAAGAAATCCACAAGTGTGCTGGAAAACCTTTTCTGAATACGAGTTAATGACCGTAGGAATCGGGACAGTGCAAGTCCAGATGGGAGGAAACTGGTTTGCACGCCCAGGACTGCTGAGAGAGTACAACTTGGGTCTAAGCCATGTATGTGGAGATGGCGGCAGGTGACCGGAGCAAAGATCCTCTTCAGAGAAGTGGAAGCACAGACCCGGACTGTCAGAGGTGCCCGATTCCATGCTGTCATCAGGATAGCAGGGGTGGACCACAGCTTTGGGTTCCAAAAGGATGAGGGAAGGGGAGTCAGGATTCCTGGCACCACGGTCTGACACATTCTGGTTTGGTGTGACCCAGGGTTCATCTCTTCTCTGGGCACTGTGTTCCACCTGCTTAGTGACGAGAAGGGAAGTGTGTTTTCCAGCACAGAGAATGCGGACTCTCTCTCTGTACAAACTACAGGCTGACCTGTGTTCTCTTATAAACAAAGGCTCTACCTCACGCTGTGACCTTTTCTGGATAGAGGGTCGTTGAAGATGTAATTAGGATGAGGCCACACTGGAGTAGGGCAAACCCTTAGTGCATTATGACCAGTGTCCTTATGATAAGAAAAACTTCACGGACCCTTGGGGAAAGCATGGCATAGTACAGAGGAAGGGAACGATGTCTCCAATTCCTAAGCAAGTCTGAGCCTGGTACTGCCAAGGACTGGACACAGCCATCAGAAGATAAGAATGTAATCAACTAATGACTCCTTGATTTCAGAACTCAGTGACCTTGCTTATGGTTCTCTGTTAGGAATGCCTGGGAGTCTGGCAGTCTTCCTAAGCCTCCTGCATAAACACACCAAGATAAAGAGTCTGGAAACACAACTATGTAAAAATGACCTCTAAAAAAATTCCTGGCACACACCTTACTCTGTCAAAGCTGGGTCAGACCCACCAGACTGCAATTCTTCGAAATTCAACTCCAGCTTGAGGTTCTGGGGATTTGTCATGGGCGGTGCAGCTTGAGGGCTAGGAGCTCCTGTGCTGATGAGAGGTGAGTCAGGCCTGGGTTCTAGCAAGCTGGGGGCGGGGAGATGAAAAGGTTTTTGGAGGAAGTGGAGACAAATGGTGCATCTTCTCACTAGGACCCACGCACATCTCCAGACTTGAAGTAATAGAAGGGAAATGCTGGTGGGAGCTAGCGTCGAAAGGGGGAGATTGTTGAGGTCATGTCACACCTCCAGAGGGCTCCAGACACCCTGATCCCCCATATCTGTCAACTCTGCAGGGATCCATGACGACTGCAGCAACAATCCCTGGGAGCTCACATAAAACTTTCAGGGACAAACCATGGATAGAGTGGAAGAACTTTTTCTTGACTTGCCTTCTATATCTGTGAAGGAAGGGTGTTATTAATCTATCCACTGAATATTTACTGGGCAGCAGGTGGCTTCTGTGCTATCTATCCACTGCACCACGGTGGCATGCTGTATCTCATATATATATGGTAGGGCAAATAAAAGGCTCTCTCATTGTTACTTCTGAAAGATTGCTGCTGAAAACATCTTTGGCAAACCCAGCCTAAGATGACTTTCCAATGCCACTCCCCATCTCAGCTGCCATCCTGTTCAGATACTAACAAGCACAGAATCAAAAGGGCAACATTGTGACACCAAGGTACCAGGAAGTCTCTCTGAGTACAGATAGCAAGGAGAAACTGAACAGCAGAGGGTGGCTCTCACTCCTTACACTCTCTAACTCTGAATCCACGATTTCAGCTTCTAATGAGGCATCACTGGCTAAGCTCGCTCCTCTGCAGCTGCACAGCCCCTGAAACTGGCAGAAGAGTATAATATTAATGAAGCCAGCATCACGCATCTGAGTAGGACATCACCAAACACAGCGAATGTCTTCCTATCTGTCACCCTGCTGGAACCTCACGTCTACCACATCAGATGGGTCAGATGAGTATTTTTAATCGGTTCACCAGCAGAGAGGCTTGGTTCCAGGCCAGACTCTTGGCCAAGGTCACAAGGCTCACACTTGGCATCATTTATTGGCCCAAAATTTATGATCACTCTAATGAACTTGGCTGCCTCTGAGCCACATCAGTTTTTTCATTCATATTGAACCAAATAGCGTAGAGAGCCATCCAATAACATAAAGAGTCGAAGAGACTAGAAAGGTTCTGTGGACAAGAACACCTGGGTTTGGAGAATGGCTGTGGGAGCCCACATCAGTTTCAGAATTCTCTGTGGCTCTAGTTCACTCATCTGTAAAACTTTTTAACTCATAGTTTCTATCTTCTTCAGTTGATCTCTTTAATAAGCAAAACATACTACTAAATTGCTACTATTGATGTGATGATAAAAATAATGATGACGATGGTGGTGATGATGATAGCAATGACCATAACAATGAGAGTGGCAGCCAGGATGCTGGTGATGTATGATGATTATATTAGTGGTGGTGATAATTATGATGTTGGCAATGATAGTGGTGATGATGGTGATGACAGTGTCGATGATAGTTGTCACAGTTAGGTTAAGGTTGCTGTGACTACAAACTAAAGCAACTTGGAGAGGAAAAAGTTTACTCCATCTTACATTCCCATGTACTAGTTCATCAGTGAAGGAAGTCAGGGCTGGAACCTGCAGCCAAGAACTGAAGCAGAGACCGTAGTAGAACACTGGCTCGTGACTGCCCCCAAGGCTCACGTTTACATATTTTGCTTATACAGCCCAGGCTCACCTGCCTGCAGTGTGCTGGGCTTGTCTATATCAATTATCAATCAAGGAAATCCCCCAAACACATCGTACATGCCAATGGGATAGTATCAGCTTTTCATTTGAGATTCCCTCTTCCCAGGTTTGTCAAGTCAACAACCCAGATGTGCCATCACAGCGGGCTCACAGCAGGTTTCAACGCATATCTTGCCCTGGTGTCTACTAATGGTTGCGCTCAGTTTCGTTGCAAACTGAGGTGCAAAGGGATAGGTTATTTAGGGCAATTGTTTCTTACTCCCCTAAAACGCTCTGGTTCCTACTCACTTCATCTGGGATCCGGGGTCTTTATTTTGTTCTCTACAATCCCCATGAGCGCTCAAGAGTTTTGACTCAGGCACAGGACCTAGGCATTTCATGGCCCACTTTTACCTCTGTCACCAACGACAATGTGACTTTGAGGCAAAGTCACAAGCAGTTTAAGACATTCACGGTCATTTCCCCAATTAGAACCCTCCCACACTACTTCTGTACAAGAGTGCGGGATGAATAGAAAGAATAGAGGGTAAAGTGGCAAGGGGCTATTTTTACCCAGCCATTTATAAACACACGCGTGCGCGTGTGTGCGCATACCCTGCTAATCTTCTGTTATTCATATTGTCATCATCGTTGGTTCTGTTCACAGCCCCTTCACAGGTAATGGGGGACCTGTGACTAATGAACACGGGCTTCCGCCTACTTCAACAAGCAGCATCTTGTTCTAGGCAAAGACTCTGACTTGGCTCTCTATCATAACTATCATATTCTCCCCAGACATTTTATTTATTTATATTTATTTATTTATTTATTTGGATTTTTAGAGACAGGGTTTCTCCATAGCTTTTGGTTCCTGTCCTGGAACTAGCTCTTGTAGACCAGGCTGGCCTCGAACTCACAGAGATCCGCCTGCCTCTGCCTCCCGAGTGCTGGGATTAAAGGCGTGCGCCACCACTGCCCCGTTCCCCAGACATTTTAATTTCTTTTTTATTCTTTAACAATTTCAAACGTGTCTTTAGTAAGATATGATCATATAAACTCCTCAGTTCCCCCCATCGCACAAAATACCCTTCCCACCCTCACTTCCTAACTTCATGTCTTCTCCTTCTCCTCCTCTGTGTTCCCCCTCCTCTCTCTGCTAATCCTCCTTCTCTCCCTCTCCTTCTTCTTTTGCTAACCAGCTGAATCCAATTAGTGCTGCATGGCTATGGGTCATTCAGTAGAGCAAGAGAAACCATCTAGTGGCCACACCCTCAGGGAAGAGGGAGTCTCATGCTCACCAGCTGTTCACTGCCAGTTGCTCCTCAGTAAGGGGCGGAGCCAGGAGATAATCTCCCTCATCCATTCTGGAATCTTAGCTGGCCTGACCTTGTTCAGGTGACTACAGGTGGTAAAAGATCCTGGGTGCAGAATGTCCATTTTAACTTCTTAGGGCTCACTAACACACTTGAGTCTGACTCAAGTGCTTTACTTCCTGCACCAACACCGTAGAATGAGCTTGTACTGTAGAGGAAGCAAGATATATGCTTCGTTAAACAATCATGTGAATTTAAAGTGTCTTATATTGATGTAGGCTCTTCAGAGTATTTTCATGAAACCTGCTGTGAAGGAAGCTGGGCATTGTGGGAAAGACAACCGTAGATATGATACTACTTTCTAAAAGCAGAGCACACTGCGGTTTGTAATGTGAAATTTGTGCAATATACCGCATATCAAGTCTGGAAGACATCTTGTAGGAGTCAGTTTTCTCTTTCAGTTGGGTTCTGGGGATCCAATTCAGGTTGCCAGGCTTGGCAGCAAGCACCTTAACCTGCTGGACCATCTCATCAGCCCCAAACATTAACTAGTTACAGAATTTCCCTACAGAGGTACAATGCCCACAACATTTGACAGGAATGACAAATGACATGGAATGACAAATGACAAAAAACATGACAGCATTGACATGGAACCCAGAGCTATGAAACTGCAGGACATGCCTACTGTCTGTACTTCAGGACCTCTGAGGAAGCTAGGATTGATAGAAATTATCAGATATTAGAGCAATTTAGAACAGCTATCAACTGAATCAGACTTCTTGGATCCATCCATCCATCCATCCATCCATCCATCCATCCATCTAACCATCCATCCATCATTTTACTGAGGACCTATTATATGTCAGGCAGCCTGGCTAACTGCAAGCAATCTTTCCAAAGTACCTGCAGTATATTTATATAGCAGCTACAACATCCATAACATATTTCCTGGGCTCGCTATGAAAGTCAAATGAACAACTAAGCTAGACCTTTACAGACTACACTCCTAAGCATGCTGAAGAACTAGTGGCAGCAAAGAATAGAGCAGCAAGTGCAGAGAAATTGGAGGAAAGAAAAACAGCTATAACTAATCCAGACAGTTGGGGGATTGCCTGGATATAGCCTTTATTTTAAAAATCAATATATTTTAACAGAAATTCCAATGTCAGGGAAGAAGAGAGATGTTTTAGGTTGTGAAATGTTTGGATAAGGGATCTGCACTTCTTCCCAGGGAAACAAATCCAGAAGTTTAAAAACTTACACTTGGGACCAGGGATATAGCTCATTCGGTTAAGTATCTGTTCCAACACATGGAGTGCTGAGTTCAATCCCTGGTACCATATAAATGGGGTATGGTGGTACACATGTGTAATTCCAGCACTTCAGAGGTAGAGGCAGGGGGATCAAGAATGACTCAAGGTCATTCTTGGTTACATGGAGATTCAAGGCCAGCCAGATCAACACGATACAATCATGGGGCTGGGAAAGGAGGAGGAGGAAGAAGAGGAGGAAGAGGAGGAAGGCTATTGCAAAGAAGTGTCAGGGATTGAATCTGAGAATGACCAGTTGCTGTTTCAGGATGCTACCTCTGGCTCTGCCCTCCCCTTCACCCCTTTCCAGGCTCCACTCCTCTCCCACTGAGCAATCCAGTCTATTCCTCACAACATGGCTGCTCCTATTCTCCTTCTTGGGAAGCATTTGCCGATGTCCTCGGATACCCGTGTTCTGTGCTCACAACCTGCCAAGGCTAAACTCTGAGCATCCGTCTTCCATCCACTACTTTCAGTTTGTCTTAAATGCAGTGTCCAGGATGTGGGATTGACCATGGGCAGAAGAGAACTAGATAGTAGCTCTTCAGGCTCCAGGACCTTTCTGTTAACTCTGTAACAGCTTCTGATTTGACGTGGCAGGACAGTGCAGCCAGGATGGGCAGGATTCCTCCCATGTATGAGGGAAACAAAGATCCACTACTCACTAAGGTGCCCACACTGCATCTACATCCATTATTCCTTTCTGAAACTGTCATGTTGAAACCCCATGTTCAAAGAAAGAGTTAAGGTCTCTTCTGATGTCATGCCCAGATAGCCAGAAGACAGAGCACAATTTGCACCTCCCTACCACCCCTGCCCAGGGAAAGCCAGGGAGTCACCAGGCCAGACCGCGGGAGGGACTAATATTTGACTGGATGGTAGGGATGCTTAGTTCTCGCTCTGAGAGTCATAGGTTGCCCGAGGGCAATGTCTCCCCCAACTATGGAGTTCTTAGTATCTTCTGTACTCCCACAGAAGTTTGAATTTGTTGAGTACCTTTCCCTGGAGGAAACCCCAATTATTAAACAGACAGTATACCCACTGTTATCATAGTCTTATATACGAGCATTGAATTTGACATCTATTCGGAAATAAAATTCAGGTCACAAAGATCCAGTCTTTCATTTTCCTTCTGCTGGTGCCTTGGATAGGGAGCACCTGGGGACAGGACTCTAGCTAATTCACAGTCTTCCTTCTTCCCCTTCTTCTCCAGTAGGAGCTGTGTGCTTAGCACCTATAAGACCCAAGAGGCTGTCCCAAAACTAAGTGGAGTCAACCTGAAAGCATTGTGGATTCTCTCTCAAATCTGTTCCGAGTCTGCTGCAAGCATTCCTTTCTGTCTCTCTGTATTGATCTCTGTTTGAGTATTGTACAGGGAAACATCTCACAGTCTGCCAAGCTGGAAAGGGGCCTCTGGGACTGTCTAGGTCAAGCCCTGGCTGGACTGGTCTGCAAACTCAGAGGAAGCAGAAAGCAGCATTTTCTCAGGGGCACCTGTCTAGAGGAACTAGAACCCAGTTTCCTCCCATCTCCGTGCTTATCACATTTCTCCAACTTTGCTTCAAACGAAAGCTTTTCTTTGTTTGATACAGCCATTAGCTGAGCAATGCCCTGCTTTGGGGATTCTGAGGGGAGAGGAATAAAGATCTCATTAAAGAGAGTCCAGACCCTTCCCTGAATGGTTTCCTCTTTTTAAATCTGAAGAGGAGAAATAATCCCCTTCCCTCCCCACTTCCTCTTACAGAAAAGGCAAGGACATCAAACTGCTTGGTGCTGAAATTGGAAAGAGGGTACATACAGCCCATTATCTTATTTTCAATTTTTACTCTTTAAGTTAGCATAAAGTAATGGTTTTTGTTATTGAATTTTCATACATAGATGTCATTATATTTGTTTATAGGAGAGAGGTTTTGATCGTTCAAAGTAATAACACATACCTACTTCTTTGGATACCCAAATTCAATTACTGGCTGCTGAACACTTCTTTAATAACAGTAGGTTATGTGTTGTTATTATTAATAATGACAGAAGCAACACGAGCTTGAATTGCTATGTCACAGCTTAAAGATTCCTGCTCTCTTGCTGGTAATGCGGTAACATTACAATGATGCCTCTCTCGATAACTAGGTGGCTGGTACTCATAGGGATTGAATAACCCACCTCAGATTAACAAGCTACCAAAAGAATCAGCATGGAAACTCCTGCTGGGTGCTCCTGTTTCCAAATCTGCTTCCCTATCATGTCACCTTTTCTACTTGAAGGCATGATGGCATTTTGGTTCCCTGGCCCTTAACAATCAGACTTGAACAGTTCCTTTTTAAATGTCTTCACAACATAGCTGGGATATAGACTAGAAGACTGAATCCAGTCTGACTGGCTTTGGATACTTGAGTAGCAAGGCCAACCATCCTTTGGTCACCTTTTGGGGAGAACTATTTACCATTGGACGCCTATGGTTGAGTGGGCAAGCACATGGTTCATCTTATTATTATGGGAAAGGCCATGCACAGTAGGAGAATCATTGTATCACCTGACCTATTGTAGTAGTTTGAAAGAAAATGGGACCAAAGGGAGTGGCACTATTAACAGATGTGGCCTTGTTGGAGGAAGTGTGTCACTGTGAGGGCAGACTTTGAGGTCTCTTCTCAAACTTCCCTCAGAGCGATAGTCAGTCAACTTCCTGTTGCCTGCAAGATGTAGGTCTCTTAGCTATTCCTCCAGCACCACGTCTGATGGTACGCTACCATGCTCCCCTTCATGATCTTAATGGGCTGAACCTCTGAAACTGTAAGCCATCCTCAATTAAATGTTTTCTTTGAAAGAGTTGCCATGGTCATGGTCTCTCACAGAAATTGAAAATCCTAAGACACATACCAATCAGATAACTCCCTTTAGTAGCCCACCCCTTCTTCCTTTAACAACCCTTCCCAAAAGAGACATCAAGCTGCAGTCTGGGGCTCTTGAGTACCCTCCCTCCTGAGACCACTGTCAGTCTTGATAGTGTCTTTCTGTACCATCTACAAACAGTCTTCTTGCTTCCTCTTCGAATCTATATGACCCTTATTTTCAATTCTTTGGCTAAGAGGCCAAGAACCGGGAACATCTAACCCAGGCTCTACTACCACTTCTATCAGTAGGAGGGCAGAGTCCAGAATGGCTCCTTCCTGAGTAAGTAGGACACACACATTCTTGATGCCCTTGGCAGCACAAGTCCTGGGCAAGAAGGCGGAAGGGGAACTGGGCTCATTAGCACTAACTTCAGACCTCCTGGGTCCCCCATATTTGGACTCACTTACTGTGGCCCATTCGCTGCAGTTCTCCTTTGAGTGTACCCTGCTGGTGCTCATTTGTTTATCTAAAAGGCCAACCTCTGTGGGGTCTACTCAGGAAAAAGGCCTCCTTTATATAAAGACCAAGGAGAGTGACAGGGGCACAGTATTTGCAACTTGCCTTCCTCTCTCCATGGCAACGCCACAAAAGAAGGGATTCAGCCTAGAGTTGACCCAAACCCTGTTCTGAAGAACATGTGCCCTGCTGGAGTCCAGCTTTGAGGGAGAGGAAACAGCTCCCCAAGTTTCCACCCACCCTCCCGCCTCTGCAAAGTAACCTTCTCTGACCTCCTGCATCTCATATTGGTTTTTCACTACTTAGATCTCATTGGTTTCAGGAACCCACACAGTCAAGGTGTCATAGCCATAGCCATTTCCACTGAGAAAAGGCTATGAAGATGATTGAGAGGGGACATACTAGCACTAGCCTACTACTCTCTGACTTCATAATGATGGCAGACAGCTGTAATGAACTGTATGACAGGTGATTGTGGATGGTGTTCAGAATCCCACTTATAGGCTGAAGATGCGGCTCAGTTAGTAGAGTCCCTGCCTAGCATGCACAAAGCCCCAAGTTTGATTCTTAGCACCACATAAATGGAGCACGATTCAATGTCAGCATTTGGGAGGCAGAGGCAGAATGATTAATTAGTTCATAGTTCTTTAAAAGCTACACAGCAAGTCCAAGCATGGTCTAGACTACAGGAGAGCCCTTCTTAGCAATGGACAAGCAAACACACACACAAAATCCTCTTATAAAAACATACTAGGCTGGGTGGGCATCATGGTCTAGATCTAGAATCTCAGCATGTAGGAGCCCGAAGCTGGAAGACTGTGAATTTGAGCCAGCCTGGACTAGAGAGTAAGCTCAAAGCCATCCCGAGTTACATAGTAAGACAAAGGATTGAGTTTTACCTTGTTTAAAGGGAAAAATACTTGCCTAGCATGCACATGGCCCTACTGTCCACCCCCAGCTTGGAGAAGAAGAATACAAGGCTTATCAAAGGTAAAGTGACCTCAGGATGTAGGAGGCTCTAGAAGAGGAGCCCGTGTCTTGCCAATGTGCTAATTCTACTTGTGAGCAGGTCCAGGGTTACAGTCAGAGGTCCAGTTTCCGGTCCTTTACTGAGCTCCTGGCTACTGGTTGTGCTGAACAGTAAACATGCTACGGAGTCATCAAGAGGGCAGGAGCATGAGAAGATACTTGAAATCTAGCAAAAACTTTCTAGAAAGCACCTTAGATCAACAGTTCCATATTACACAATCCTTGCAAGTTATTCATAAAAAACCAGTGTAGTAGGTAGATAGTTCTAGATGCTTTGAGAGAGACATCCAAGGGCCACTTCCTATTCAGAAGGTACCTACTAGAGTTACATTCTCAACTACAATGGGAACTCACACTTTCCCATTGAAGGGGCCTAAAGTTAGAGGTAGAGAAGGATACAGATAGCAGGATGGCCCCTGGGAGCCTGAGACATGGCAACAGGGAGTCCACAGAAGATGAGATAGTAATTGAAAATTCCGTGGTTTATTATGAACTTTCATTTCATCTTTGTGAAGGGTCCATAAGTTTCTGGTTAGATCTCCATGCTATCTTTCCAAAGGTCATCAAACTAGCAGGTTGTAGTAACCGGAACCCAGTAGTCTAAAATGGGGTAGTTTATGTTTCCCCGTATATCATGGCCTTCATAGAGCACCCATCAACTTTTCACCTCTCTGATTTGATGAGAACAAAGAAAGGAATGTGTCCCTTCTCCAACTCCTGCAAAGAAATAGCTGTCACTCCACAAGCGACTTCCCCACATGATCCTTAGCACAGATGGCCTTTGCCGTTAAACTGATTGCTTTGCAAACGCCAATGTATTTTGAAGCTGGCAGATCAAGACTGTTTGATAACAGAAGGGTTTGTGTTCTAGAGACTTCTTTTAGGGCATCCATGAGCCTGTTATTCGCAGAGATGTTAATGCTTGTCAGCATCTCAGTAGGTTTCTTATTTCTCTTCGAGACAGAAGCACAACTCAACACCCATAACATGACGGTTATGGTGAGACAGGAGTTGGGAGTTTGCTATGGCTTGGATTTTGGGTGTTCCTCAAGAGCACATTGGGTCAGAGCTTGATCCCCAGGGTGCTGCTACTGGGGAGTGGTAGAAGTGAGATCTGGTGGGAGGGACATAGTCACTCAGACATATCTTTGAAAGACTCTAGTTCCTTCCCCTGTCTCTTGTGTCCATGAAGCAATCAGTTTCATCCCTTAATATGCCTGTCGTGAATGCTGCCTCAGAGTCAAAAACAACACCAGAGCCAACTGTTCATGGATCAGAACCTCCAAAACTATCAGTTAAAAGAGCCCCTTCCTCCTTAAAACTTGGTTACCCTTGGCCTTGGTATAGTGACCCGATGCTGATACTCACTGTCCAGAAAGCCATGGATCTCGGTGACTGGGGAGATGCTCTCAGTTTCAATGAGCCCAGCTTAGAAGAGATAGCAAATATATTCTTCTCCCAAGCCAATGCACAGATTATCTCATGGGCCATGTTGGTCATAGGTATGCATATTCAGCCCAGCAAGCGTCCTCTATGTTCACCCCCAAACTTTTTGTGTCTTTAGTATTAATGGAACTGCCGGGAGCCTGCTAACCAAAGAGTAGCCCCCAATTTATGAACGCTGAATACCTGTTCATGCTCCAATCACTAGTTCCTGATAGGACAGCTCGTTGAGGAGGTGGGCTAGCTAGCTCACTCTTGTGGACTTGTGCTTCCTGTGATTGTGTAGGAGGAGTGGATTCACTTTCTTCCATGTCTGCTTACCTTCATACCATTAAAAGCATAGCATGCATACACAAAGTCATTTGGTGGCAATGTCTCAGAAACTGGCATAGTTCAATGTTCAAGGACAGGAAAACTACATAGAATTGGCATACCCCAAAGCTACCCCAAAGCTCAGGTGGGGCAGACTCAACTGGAAGTCTGTCGGACACAGCTACTAAGAAGCTGCTGGCCCTGAGTGACCTAGTAGGGGGAGGAAGAGCTATCCAAACACACTCAAAGAAGATGTTAGCTCCACAGAAGACAGGGCTCTTAAAATACAAATTCACAGCTTTTTATCTGGCCTAAAATTCTGGAGTGCATCCAGCGCCTGCCCCCCAGCTGATCTGAGGCTGTCTACCCATGGCTGCCTCCATAAAGAAGCTGTTTACATAATTGCTGAACTGTAGCACAGGCTCTCAGAGGAAATACATTAAGAACAACCACATGCTTGTGGATCTGGGAATTTTTCCATGTCTTCATCAGCCTCAGAGGCAAATATTTACCAATTCCCTACTATGTGCTGCAGGTGCTAGAGGCGAGAGGGAGACAGGCGTGAGTCCTCGCAAGCTAATGTCGTAGTTGGGAAGCTCCTTTCCAGTGCCTGAAATTGTACTGCTAGGAAAAGAAAATCCTGAGAGATGTGACATTTGTGAAAGACGATGGAAAGGGAGTTGGGGTAGGGTGAACTAGTGAACAAAGGTATGGATATATGAATGGGCAACTGGGAAGAGCTGGAAAAGATCTCTGGGGCTTGAACAGAGAAGGCCTTCAAAGCTATACCTGAACATAGCTTTTACTTTGAAAGCAAGCAATAAAAAAAGATTCAGGGAAGATTTGAGAGTCAGAGAACTTAGGTAAATGGGAGAGCTTGAGGGGAAGAAAGGATCTCTATTGATTATAGCTGTAATGATACATGATGGCCAGGATGAGGGCTATGGGAACAGAAAGGAGGTAAGCCTTGCGGGTACTGGAAGACCCCATGGGCCCTTGCGGATGAAGATAAACTATGAGCCAAAGAAGGAATGGAATCGAGAAGAGTCTATAAGAAGAGCTTAATGATGACAGCCCCATTTGTCTTCTGACTCATCAAGCCCATCAAAGCCTTCTGAAACCCTCAACGTTCTCCTGAGGATATTTTGTTAAACTCCATCATTTCTTAGGCTTGGACAAGCACACAGATCATGTGAGGATCTTGTTGAAATACAGATTTGAATCCAGTGTGTTTGGGCGAGATCTGGGATTCTGTATGCCCTGCATGCTCCTGCGTGATATGGAAGCTTCAGAACCAGACTGTGATGAGCCTCAGGCTTGGCTTCTCTTCTTTTATCTTCATGGAAAATGTCAACAGATCTATTAGGAATTCATAAAGTGGCTTCAGGAGAAGGTAGATTATGTTAGCTGCCAACTGCAGTTCTAACAGTTAATAGCTATAGACTGCCTAGTTTCTCTTGTTTGCTCGGAGACCACAAAATTATCTAGAGACTTGGTCTAAGGGTTAATCTCGTTAACCTGATGGGATTTAGAAGTACCATGGAAACAATTCCCTGGGCATATCTGTGAAGGAACTCCTAGACTTGGTTAACTGGGACAGGAATATGCACGGTGACCATGGATGATGCATCGCATGCACGGGGATCACACACTGAGTAAAAAGAGAGAAAGTGAGCTGAAATGCCAGCATTTGCTGCTCCCTGCTTCCTGCATGAAGTCACAGTGTCGCCAGCTGTCTCACATTCCTGCGGCCCTGGTTTTCTTCCCCACCGTGATGCGTTGTACTTTTTCAACTGGGAGACAGAATAAGTCTTCCTTCCTTCATCTGCTTTTGTCAGTGCAACAAGAAAGCATACAACTAACTTCCTATCAGTCCTAGCTCGATTGCCACTCTATTGTGGTTCCTCCAGGAAGATGAAAACAGAAGCACAGGACCACATGGCCTTGGCGCCTGTCCTAGGGAACACCTGCCCGCCCTCATATCAAGGTTCCAACCACACATGACATAAATCCTAAACTTCTCCATGTTTACCACCTTCTTCATCATATGCCTCCTGTCTACTTGGCTGGTTTCATCCACAGACGAAATGAGCCCTCACCTCACACCCAAAGCTGCTTTCCTAGCTTAGACATCTGCACCACACAATTTATACTGACTTAATTATCTGTTTGTTTTCTTTAAAACACTTATTCCTGTTGGTCTTTCCTAGTATATCCCCCAAGTGCTCGGAGAAACTGACATATAATGGATGACGATTGAGTGACCAAGTGGGTGGATGAACGATGAGAAGCAGAAGTACATACTGAACACAGAGTCAATGAGATCCCTCACCCGAACATACACACAAACATGAAAAAGTGGGCTGCATGGATTCCTGCAAGAAGGTGAAAAGGCAGCCAGCCCTCAGGACAGAAGAAAAATTTGCAAACATTTGTCTGACGAGGAAGTCTATCTAGACTACATAAAAAGTATTAAATGACAACGTTTTTAAAAATGAGCAAGGGTTTGCATAAGTATT